>NW_027275983.1:0-46882 GCF_030028105.1 Mobula birostris | reverse complement strand
TATAGGGGAAGTTGCGATAGGTGTGCAATAACACAGCGATAAAGTTGAATCTATGGGATGTGCGCGTAAAGACAGCGATATGGGGGAAGGTATGAGAGGTGCGCAAAAATGCAGCAATATAGGAGAGGTTATGAGAGGTGCGTGAAAACACAGCGATACAGGGAAAGGCATGAGAGGTACGTGAAGGCACAGTTATATAGGGGTGCTATGGGAGGTGCATGAATACACAGACATATAGGGGACATTATGAGATGTGCATGAAAACACGGCAATATAGGAGAAGTTATGAGAGGTGCGTGAAAACACAGTGATACAGGGGAAGGTATGAGAGGTGCGCGTAAACACAGCGATATAGGGGACGCTATGGGAGGTGCGCGAAAACACACACGGCGATATTGTGGAAGCCAGGAGAGGTGCATGAAAACACAGCAATATAGGGCAAGCTAAGAGAGGTGCATGAAAACACAGCAATATAGGGGGAGGTATGGGAGGTGCGCGAAAATAGGGCAATACAGTGGAAGCTATGGGATGTGCGCGAAAACAGGGCGATATTGGGGAAGCCATGAGAGGTGCGTGAAAACACAGCGATATAGGGGAAGGTATGAGAGGTGCCTGAAAACACAGCAATATCGGGGAAGTTATGGGAAGTGAGCGAAAACAGGGCGATAGAGGGGAAGATATGAGAGGTACGCGAAGGCACAGTGATATAGGGGGCTATGGGAGGTGCACGAATTCACAGCGATATAGGGGACGTTATGAGATGTGCATGAAAACACGGCAATATGGGGGAAGGTATGAGAGGTGCGCAAAAATACAGCATTATAGCAGATTTTAGAGAGGTGCGTGAAAGCACAATAATATAGGGCAAGGTATGAGAGGTGCACGAAAACACAGCAATATAGGGGGAGGTATGGGATGTGCGCAAAAACACGGCGATACAGGGGAATGTATCAGAGGTGCGAGAAAGCACAGCGATATAGGGGACGTTATGAGATGTGCGTGAAAATGCAGCGATATAGGGGAAGGTATGAGAGGTGTGCGAAAAGACCGTGATACAGGGAAAGACATGAGAGGTGCGCAAAAACAGGGCAATATAGTGGAAGCTATGAGATGTGCGTGAAAATACGGCGATACAGGGGAATGTATCAGAGGTGCGAGAAAACACAGCGATATAGGGGACGCTATGGGACGTGCGCAAAAAAACAGTGATATGGGGAAGGTATGAGAGGTGTGCGAGAACACGGCAATATAGGGGAAATTGTAAGAGTGCGCAAAAACATGGCAATACAGGAGAATGTATCAGAGGTGCGAGAAAACACGGCGATATAGGGGAAGCAATGATAGGAGCAAAAACATAACGATATAGGTGAAGACTTGAGAGGTGCGCGAAAACACGGCGATATAGGGGAAGCTATGAGAGGTGAGCAATAACACAACGATCAAGGTGAAGCTATGGGTTGTGCGCAAAAACAGCGATGTAGGTGAAGCTATGGGAGGTGCATGAAAACACAGCGATATCGGGGAAGGTATGGGAGGTGTGCGAAAACAGCGCGATATAGGGGAAGGTATGAGAGGTGCACAAAAACACAACGATATAGGGGAAGGAATGAGAGGTGCGCGAAAACACGGCGATATAGAGGAAATTATGAGAGGCGCGCGAATACACGGCGATACAGAGGAATGTATAAGAAGTGCGAGAAAGCACAGCGATATGGGGACGTTATGAGATGTGCATGAAAACACAGTGATATAGGAGAAGATATGAGAGGTAAACCAAGGCACAGCGATATAGGGGAT
Organism: Mobula birostris; assembly: GCF_030028105.1. NCBI lineage: Eukaryota > Metazoa > Chordata > Chondrichthyes > Myliobatiformes > Myliobatidae > Mobula > Mobula birostris. Next base: position 45,085 of record NW_027275983.1, on the reverse strand, counting down.
GCTGTGGGATGTGCGTGAAAACACAGTTATATAGGAGACGTTATGGGATGTGCATGAAAACACGGCGATATAGGGGAAGCTATGAGAGGTGCGCGAAAATACGGCGATATGGGAGAATGTATCAGAGGTGCGAGAAAACACAGCGATATAGGGGAAGTAATGAGAGGAGCGAAAACATAGCGATCTAGGTGAAGACATGAGAGGTGCGCGAAAACACGTCAATATAGGGGAAGCTATGAGAGGTGAGCAAAAACACAGCGATATAGGGGAAGCTGTGAGAGGTGTGCAATAACACAGCGATAAAGTTCAATCTATGGGATGTGCGCGTAAAGACAGCGATATGGGGGAAGGTATGAGAGGTGCGCAAGGCACAGCGATAAAGGGGATGCTATGGGAGGTGCGTGAATACTCAGCGATCTGGGGGACGTGATGAGATGTGCACTAAAACGCAGCGATATCAGGGAAGATATAAGAGGTGCACAAAAACACAGCGATATAGGAGAAGTTATGAGAGGTGTGTGAAAACACAACAGTATAGTGGAAGGTATGAGAGGTGCACGAAAACACAGCGATATAGGGGAAGGAATGAGAGGTGCACGAAGGCACAGCGATATAGGGGATGCTATGGGAGGTGCGTGAATGCACAGCGATATACGGGAAGTTATGAGATGTGCATGAAAACGCAGCGATATTAGGGAAGGTATGAGAGGTTCACAAAGGCACAGCGACATAGGAGAATGAATGGGAAGTGTGCGAAAACAGGGCGATACAGGCGAAGGTATGAGAAGTGCGCGAAGGCACAGCAATATGTGGGAGGCTATGGGTGGTGCGCGATGACACAGTGATATAGGGGACGTTATGAGATGTGCATAAAAACACAGCGATACAGGGGAAGGTTTGGGAGGTGCTCGAAAACAGGGCGATATAGGGGACGGTATGAGATTTGTATGAAAACACGGCGATATAGGGAAGCTCTGAGAGGTGTGCAATAACACAGTGATAAAGTTGAATCTATGGGATGTGCGCGAAAAGTCAGTGATATAGGGGAAGGTATGGGAGGTGCGCGAAAATAGGGCGATATAGGGGAAGTTATGAGATTTCCATGAAAACACATCAATATAGGGGAAGGTATGAGATGTGCGCAAATATACAGCAATATAGGAGAAGTTATGAGAGGTGCGTTAAAACACAGCGATACAGGGGAAGGTATGAGATGTGCGCGAAAACACAGCGATATAGGGGACGCTATGGGAGGTGCGCGAAGGCACAGCGATATAGGGGATTCTGTGGGAGGTGCGCGAAAACAGGGCGATATAGGGGAATGTATGAGAGGTGCCCGAAAACACAGCGATATAGGGGACGCTATGGGAAGTGCGCCAAACACGGTGAGAAAGGGGAAATTATGAGAGGTGCGTGAAAACACGGAGATACAGGGGAATGTATCAGAGTTGCGAGAAAGCACAGCGATATAGGGGACGTTATGAGATGTGCATGAAACCACAGCGATATAGGTGAAGATATGAGAGGTGCACAAAAACGCAGCGATATAGGGGAAGCTATGAGAGGTGAGCAAAAACACGGCAATATAGGGGAAGCTATGAGTGGGACGTTATGAGATGTACATGAAAACGCAGCGATATTAGGGAAGATATAAGAGGTGCACAAAAACACAGCGATATAGGAGAAGTTATGAGAGGTGTGTGAAAACACAGCGATATAGGGGAAGATATGAGGTGATAGAAAACACAGCGATAGGGGAAGATATGAGAGGTACACGAAGGCACAGCGATATAGGGGATGCTATGGGATGTGCATGAAAACACAGTGATATAGGAGACGGTATGAGATGTGCATGAAAACACAACGATATAGAGGAAGGTATGAGAGGTACAGGAAGGCACAGCGATGTAGGGGATGGTATGGGATGTGCGTGAAAACACAGTGATATAGGAGACGGTATGAGATATGCATGAAAACACGGCGATATAGGGGAAGCTATGAGAGGTGCGCGAAAACACGGCGATATAGGGGAAGGTATGAGATGTGCATGAATACACGGCGATAGTCGGAAATCCATGAGAGGTGTGCGAAAACACAGCGATATAGGGGAAGGTATGAGAGCTGCGTGAAAACACAGTGATATTGGGGAAGGTATGAGAGGAGCGCAAAAACACAGCGATATACGGGAATGCATGAGAGGTGCGCGAAGGCCCAGTAATATAGGGGATGGTATGGGAGGTGCGCGAATACACAGCAATATAGGGGACGTTATGAGAGGTGCACGAAAACACAGCGATATAGGTAAAGCTATGAGATGTGCATGAATACACGGCGATAGTCGGGAAGCCGTGATAGGTGTGCGAAAACACAGCGATATAGGGGAATGTATGAGAGCAGCATGAAAACACATTGATACAGGGGAAGGTATGAGAGGTGCGCGAAGGCACAGTGATATAGGAGAAGGTATGAGTGGTGCAGGAAAACAGCGATATAGGTGAAGGAATGGGAGGTGCGCGAAAACAGGGCGATATTTGGGAAGGTATGAGAGGTGCGCGAAGGCACAGGGATATAGGAGAAGGTATGAGTGGTGCAGGAAAACAGCGATATAGGTGAAGGAATGGGAGGTGCGCGAAAACAGGGCGATATTTGGGAAGGTATGAGAGGTGCGCGAAGGCACAGTGATATAAGGGATGCTATGGGAGGTGCGCGAATACACAGCGATATAGAGGACGTTATGAGATGTGCATAACAACACAGCGATATAGGGGACGTTATGAGATGTGCATGAAAACACGGCAATATAGGGGAAGGTATAAGAGCTGCGCAAAAATACAGTGATATAGGAGAAGTTATGAGAGGTGCGTGAAAACACAGCGATATAAGGGAAGGTATGAGAGGTGCACGAAAATACAGCGATATTGGGGAAGGTATGGGAGGTGCACGAAAACAGGGCGATATAGGGGAAGTTATGAGAAGTGCTCAAAGGCACAGCGATATAGGGGATGCTATGAGAGGTGCGCAAAACACCGTGATATAGTGGAAGACATGAGAGGTGCGCAATAACAGGGCAATATAGTGGAACCTATGGGATGTGCGCGAAACTACGGCGATACAGGGGAATGTATCAGAGGTGCGAGAAAACACAGCGATATAGGGGAAGGTATGAGACGTGTGCGAAAACACGGCGATATGGGAGAATGTATCAGAGGTGCGAGAAAACACAGCGATATAGGGGAAGTAATGAGAGGAGCGAAAACATAGCGATCTAGGTGAAGACATGAGAGGTGCGCGAAAGCACGGCAATATAGGCGAAGCTATGAAAGGTGAGCAAAAACACGGCGATATAGGGGAAGCTGTGAGAGGTGTGCAATAACACAGCGATAAAGTTGAACCTATGGGATGTGCGCGATAAGTCAGCGATATAGGGGAAGGTATGAGAGGTGCGCAAGGCACAGCGATATAGGGGATGTTATGGGAGGTGCATGAAAACAGAGCGATATAGGGGACGTTATGAGATGTGCATGAAAACACGGAGATATAGGGGAAGATATGAGAGGTGCGCAAAGGCACAGCGATACAGGGGATGTTATTGGAGGTGCGCGAATACAAGGCCATATAGGGGAAGGTATGTGAGGTGCACGAAGGCACAGCGATATAGGGGATGCTACGGGAGGTGCGTGAATACACAGCCATATAGGGGACGTTATGAGATGTGCATGAAAACGCAGCGATATTAGGGAAGATATAAGAGTTGCACAAAAACACAGCAATATAGGAGAAGTTATGAGAGGTGTGTGAAAACACAGCGATATAGGGGAAGGAATGAGAGGTGCGTGAAAACAGGGCGATATAGGGGCAGGTATGAGAGGTGCGCGAAGGCACAGCGATATAGGGGATTCTGTGGGAGGTGCGCGAATACACAGCGATATAGGGGACGTTATGAGATGTGCATAAAAACACGGCTATATAGGGGAAGTTATGAGAGGTGCGCAAAAATACAGCAATATAGGAGAAGTTATGAGAGGTGAGTGAAAACACAGCGATATAGGGGGAGGTATGAAAGGTGCACGAAAACACAGCGATATAGGGGAATTTATGGGAGGTGCTCGAAAACAGGGCGATATAGGGGAAGGTATGAGAGGAATGCGAAGACACAGCAATATATGGGATGCTATGGGAGGTGCGCGAAAACACAGTGATATAGGGGAAGACATGAGAGGTGCGTGAAAGTAGGTCAATATAGTGGAAGCTATGAGAGGTGAGCAATAGCACAGCGATAAAGGTGCATCTATGGGATGTGCACAAAAACACAGCGATATGGGGGAAGTTATGAGAGGTGCGCAAAAATGCAGCAATATAGGACAAGTCATGAGAGGTGCTTGAAAACACAGCAATATAAGGGAAGGTATGAGAGGTGTGCGAAAACAGGGCGATATAGGGGAAGGTATGAGAGGTGTGCGAGAACACGGCAATATAGGGGAAATTGTACGAGTGGGCGAAAACATGGCAATACAGGAGAATGTATCGGAGGTGCGAGAAAACACAGCGATATAGGGGAAGTAATGATAGGAGTAAAAACATAGCGATATAGGTGAAGACATGCGAGGTGCGAGAAAACATGGCGATATTGGGGAAGCTATGAGAGGTGAGCAATAACACAGCGATCAAGGTGAAGCTATGGGTTGTGCGCGAAAACAGCGATGTAGTCGAAGCTATGGGAGGTGCACGAAAACATAGCGATATCGGGGAAGGTATGGGAGGTGCGCGAAAACAGGGCGATATAGGGGAAGGTATGAGAGGTGCGCGAAGGCACAGTGATATAGGGTATGCTACGGGAGGTGCGCGAATGCACAGCGATATAGGGGACGTTATGAGATGTGCATGAAAACACGGCAATATAGGGGAAGGTATGAGATGTACGCAAAAGTACAGCGATACAGGAGAAGTTATGAGAGGTGCGTGAAAACACAGCGATAAAGGGGACAGTACGAGATGTGCATGAATGCATGGCGATATTGGGGAAGCCATGAGAGGTGCGTGAAAACACAGCAATATAGGGCAAGTTATGAGAGGTGCACGAAAACACAGCGTTATAGCAGAATTTATGAGAGGTGCGTGAAAACACAGCAATATAGGGCAAGGTATGAGAGGTGCACGAAAACACAGCAATATAGGGGGAGGTATGGGACGTGCGCGAAAACAGGGCAATATAGTGGAAGATATGGGATGTGCGCGAAAACAGGGCGATATAGGGGAAGGTATGAGAGGTGCCTGAAAACACAACAATATCGGGGAAGTTATGGGAAGTGAGCGAAAACAGGGCGATATAGGGGAATGTATGAGAGGTACGCGAAGGCACAGTGATATAGGGGGCTATGGGAGGTGCACGAATACACAGCGATATAGGGGACGTTATGAGATGTGCATGAAAACACGGCGATATGGGGGAAGGTATGAGAGGTGCGCAAAAATAGAGCATTATAGCAGAATTTATGAGAGGTGCACGAAAACACAGCAATATAGGGGGAGGTATGGGAGGTGCGCGAAAACAGTGCGATATAGGGGAAGGTGTGAGAGGTGCCCGAAAACACAGCGATATAGGGGACGCTATGGGACGTGCGCGAAAAAACAGCAATATAGGGGAACTTATGAGAAGTGCGCGAAAACACGGCGATACAGGGGAATGTATCAGAGGTGCGAGAAAGCACAGCGATATAGGGGACCTTATGAGATGTGCATGAAAACACAGCGATATAGGGGAAGATATGAGAGGTACACGAAGGCACAGCGATATAGGGGATGGTATGGGTTGTGCGCGAAAACACAGTGATATAGGAGACGGTATGAAATGTGCATGAAAACACGGCGATATAGGGAAAGCTATGAGAGGTGCACGAAAACACGGCGATATGGGAGAATGTATCAGAGGTGTGAGAAAACACAGCGATGTAGGGGAAGTAATGAGAGGAGCAAAAACATAGCGATCTAGGTGAAGACATGAGAGGTGCGTGAAAACACAGCGATATAGGGGAAGGTATGAGATGTGCGAAAAAATATAGCGATATAGGAGAACTTATGAGAGGTGCGAGACAACACAACGAAATGGGGGAGGTATGAAAGGTGCACGAAAACACAGCGATATAGGGGAAGGTATGAGAGGTGAGCAAAAACACGGCGATATAGGGGAAGCTGTGAGAGGTGTGCAATAACACAGCGATAAAGTTGAATCTATGGGATGTGCGCGTAAGACAGCGATATAGGGGAAGGTATGAGAAGTGAGCAAGGCACAGCGATATAGGGGTGCTATGGGAGGTGCATGAATACACAGCGATATAGGGGACGTAATGAGACGTGCATTAAAATGCAGCGTTATTAAGGAAGAAATAAGAGGTGCAGAAAAACACGGCGATATAGGGGAAGCTATGAGAGGTGAGCAATAACACAGTGATGAAGGTGAATCTATGGGATGTGTGCTAAAAGACAGCGATATAGGGGAAGGTATGAGAGGTGCACGAAAACACGGCGATACAGGGGAATGTATCAGAGGTGCGAGAATACACAGCGACATAGCGGAATGTATAGGAGGTGCGCAAAAACAGGGCGATATAGGGGAAGATATGAGAGGTACACGAAGGCACAGTGATATAAGGGATGTTATGGGATGTGCGTGAAAACACAGTGATATAGGGGACGGAATGAGATGTGCATGAAAACACGGCGATATAGAGGAAGCTATGAGAGGTGCGCGAAAACACGGCGATATGGGAGAATATACCAGAGCTGTGAGAATACACAGCGATATAGGGGAAGTAATGAGAGGAGCGAAAACATAGCGATCTAGGTGAAGACATGAGAGGTGCGTGAAAACACAGCGATATAGGGGAAGGTATGAGATGTGCAAAAAAATATAGCGATATAGGAGAACTTATGAGAGGTGCAAGACAACACAACGAAATGGGGGAGGTATGAAAGGTGCACGAAAACACAGCGATATAGGGGAAGGTATGGGAGGTGCTCGAAAACAGGGCAATATAGGGGAAGGTATGAGAGGAGTGCAAAGAGACAGCAATATAGGGGATGCTATGGGAGGTGCGCGAAAACACAGTGATATAGGGGAAGACATAAGAGGTGCGTGAAAGCAGGACAATATAGTGGAAGCTATGAGAGGTGAGCAAAAACACGGTGATATAGGGGAAGCTATGAGAGGTGAGCAATAACACAGCAATAAAGGTGAATCTATGGGATGTGCGCAAAAACACAGCGATATAGGGGAAGGTATGAGAGGTGCACAAGGCACAGCAATATAGGGGATGCTATGGGAGATGCGTGAATACACAGCGATATGCGGGACGTAATGAGATGTGCATGAAAATGCAGCGATATTAGGGAAGGTATGAGAGGTTCACAAAAGCACAGCAATATGGGAGAATGAATGGGAGATGTGCGAAAACAGGGCGATATAGGGGATGGTATGAGAGGTGCACGAAAACAGGGCAATATAGTGGAAGCTATGGGATGTGCGTGAAAACAGTGCGATATAGGGGAAGGTATGAGAGGTGCCCGAAAACACAGCGATATAGGGGAAGGAATGAGAGGTGCGTGAAAACACGGCGATATAGGGGAAATTATGAGAGGTGCGCGAAAACACGGTGATACATCGGAATGTATCAGAGGTGCGAGAAAGCACAGCAATATAGGGGAAGTTATGAGATGTGCATGAAAACACAGCGATATAGTGGAAGATATGAGAGGTACACGAAGGCACAGCGCTATAGGGGATGCTATGGGATGTGCGTGAAAACACAGTGATATAGGAGACGGTATGAGATGTGCATGAAAACACGGCGATATAGGGGAAGCTATGATAGGTGCGCCAAAACACGGTGATATGGAAGAATGTATCAGCGGTGTGTGAAAACACAGCGATATAGGGGAAGGTATGAGAGGTGCCCAAAAACACAGCGATATAGGGGAAGGAATGAGAGGTGCGCGAAAACACGGCGATATAGGGGAAGGTATGAGATGTGCAAAAAAATATAGCGATATAGGAGAACTTATGAGAGGTGCAAGACAACACAACGAAATGGGGGAGGTATGAAAGGTGCACGAAAACACAGCGATATAGGGGAAGGTATGGGAGGTGCTCGAAAACAGGGCAATATAGGGGAAGGTATGAGAGGAGTGCAAAGAGACAGCAATATAGGGGATGCTATGGGAGGTGCGCGAAAACACAGTGATATAGGGGAAGACATAAGAGGTGCGTGAAAGCAGGACAATATAGTGGAAGCTATGAGAGGTGAGCAAAAACACGGTGATATAGGGGAAGCTATGAGAGGTGAGCAATAACACAGCAATAAAGGTGAATCTATGGGATGTGCGCAAAAACACAGCGATATAGGGGAAGGTATGAGAGGTGCACAAGGCACAGCAATATAGGGGATGCTATGGGAGATGCGTGAATACACAGCGATATGCGGGACGTAATGAGATGTGCATGAAAATGCAGCGATATTAGGGAAGGTATGAGAGGTTCACAAAAGCACAGCAATATGGGAGAATGAATGGGAGATGTGCGAAAACAGGGCGATATAGGGGATGGTATGAGAGGTGCACGAAAACAGGGCAATATAGTGGAAGCTATGGGATGTGCGTGAAAACAGTGCGATATAGGGGAAGGTATGAGAGGTGCCCGAAAACACAGCGATATAGGGGAAGGAATGAGAGGTGCGTGAAAACACGGCGATATAGGGGAAATTATGAGAGGTGCGCGAAAACACGGTGATACATCGGAATGTATCAGAGGTGCGAGAAAGCACAGCGATATAGGGGAAGTTATGAGATGTGCATGAAAACACAGCGATATAGTGGAAGATATGAGAGGTACACGAAGGCACAGCGCTATAGGGGATGCTATGGGATGTGCGTGAAAACACAGTGATATAGGAGACGGTATGAGATGTGCATGAAAACACGGCGATATAGGGGAAGCTATGATAGGTGCGCCAAAACACGGTGATATGGAAGAATGTATCAGCGGTGTGTGAAAACACAGCGATATAGGGGAAGGTATGAGAGGTGCCCAAAAACACAGCGATATAGGGGAAGGAATGAGAGGTGCGCGAAAACACGGCGATATAGGGGAAATTATGAGAGGTGCGCGAAAACACGGCGATACAGGGGAATGTATCAGAGGTGCGAGAAAGCTCAGCGATATAGGGGACGTTATGAGATGTGCATGAAGACACAGTGATATAGGGAAGATATGATAGGTACACGAAGGTACAGCGATATAGGGGATGGTATGGGTTGTGCGTGAAAACACAGTGATATAGGAGACGCTATGAGATGTGCATGAAAACAGGTCGATCTAGGGGAAGCTATGAGAGGTGAATGTATCAGAGGTGCGAGAAAACACAGCGATATAGGGGAAGTAATGAGAGGAGCGAAAACATAGCGATCTAGGTGAAGACATGAGAGGTGTGCGAAAACACGGCGATATAGGGGAAGCTATGAGAGGTGAGCAAAAACACAGCGATATAGGGGAAGCTGTGAGAGGTGTGCAATAACACAGCGATAAAGTTGAATCTATGGGATGTGCGCGTAAAGACAGTGATATGGGGGACGGTATGAGAGGTGCGCAAGGCACAGCGATAAAGGGGATGCTATGGGAGGTGCGTGAATACACAGCGATATAGGGCACGTTATGAGATGTGCATTAAAACGCAGTGATATTAGGGAAGATATAAGAGGTGCACAAAAACACAGCGATATAGGAGAAGTTATGAGAGGTGTGTGAAAACACAGCGATATAGTGGAAAGTATAAGAGGTGCACGAAAACACAGCGATATACGGGAAGGAATGAGAGGTGCACGAAGGCACAGCGATATAGGGGATTCTATGGGAGGTGCGTGAATACACAGCGATATAGGGGACGTTATGAGATGTGCATAAAAACACGGCGATATAGGGGAAGTTATGAGAGGTGCGCAAAAATACAGCAATATAGGAGAAGTTATGAGAGGTGAGTGAAAACACAGCGATATATGAGGAGATATGAAAGGTGCACGAAAACACAGCGATATAGGGGAAGGTATGGGAGGTGCTCGAAAACAGGGCGATATAGGGGAAGGTATGAGATGAGTGCGAAGACACAGCAATATAGGGGATGCTATGGGAGGTACGCGAAAACACAGTGATATGGGGAAGACATAAGAGGTGCGTGACAGCAGGACAATATAGTGGAAGCTATGAGAGGTGAGCAAAAACACGGTGATATAGGGGAAGCTATGAGAGGTGAGCAATAACACAGCGATAAAGGTGAATCTATGGGATGTGCGCAAAAACACAGCAATATAGGGGAAGGTATGAGAGGTGCGCAAGGCACAGCGATATAGGGAAAGGTATGGGAGGTGCTCGAAAACAGGGTGATATAGGGGACGGTATGAGATTTGGATGAAAACACGGCGATATAGGGGAAGCTATGAGAGGTGCGCGAAAACACGGCAATATAGGGGACGGTATGAGAGGTGCGCAAGGCACAGCGATATAGGGGATGCTATGGGAGGTGCGTGAATACACAGTGATATACGGGACGTTATGAGATGTGCATGAAAACGCAGCGATATTAGAGAAGGTATGAGAGGTTCACAAAAGCAAGGCGACATAGGAGAATGAATGGGAAGTGTGCGAAAACAGGGCGATATAGGCGAAGGTATGAGAAATGCGCGAAGGCACAGCAATATGTGGGAGGCTATGGGAGGTGCGCGACTACATAGTGATATGGGGGACGTTATGAGATGTGCATAAATACACAGCAATATAGGGGAAGTTATGAGAGGTGCGCAAAAATGCAGCAATATAGGAGAAGTTATGAGAGGTGCGTGAAAACACAGCGATATAGGGGAAGGCATGAGAGGTACGTGAAGGCACAGTTATATAGGGGTGCTATGGGAGGTGCACGAATACCCAGAGATATAGGGGACGTTATGAGATGTGCAGGAAGAAGCAGCGATATTAGGGAAGACATAAGAGGTGCACAAAAACACAGCGATATAGGAGAAGTTATGAGAGGTGCGTGGAAATACAGCGATATAGGGGAAGTTATGTGAGGTGCACAAAAACACAGCGATATAGGCGAAGGAATGAGAGGTGCGCGAAAAACAGGGCGATATACAGGAAATTATGAGAGGTGCGCGAAAAAAACGGCGATACAGGGGAATGTATCAGAAGTGCGAGAAAGCACAGCGATATAGGGGATGTTATGAGATGTGCATGAAAAAAAGTGATATAGGGAAAGATATGAGAGGTACACGAAGGCACAGCGATATAGGGGATGCTATGGGATGTGTGTGAAAACACAGTTTTATAGGAGACGGTATGAGATGTGCATGAATACACGGCGATATGGGGGAAGCTATGAGAGGTGCGCGAAAATACGGCGATATGGGAGAATGTATCAGAGGTGCGAGAAAACACAGCGATATAGGGGAAGTAATGAGAGGAGCGAAAACATAGCGATTTAGGTGAAGACATGAGAGGTGCGCGAAAACACGTCGATATAGGGGAAAGTATGAGAGGTGAGCAAAAACAGAAAGATATAGGGGAAGTTGCGAGAGGTGTGCAATAACACAGCGATAAAGTTGAATCTATGGGATGTGCGCGTAAAGACAGCGATATGGGGGAAGGTATGAGAGGTGCGCAAAAATGCAGCAATATAGGAGAGGTTATGAGAGGTGCGTGAAAACACAGCGATATAGGGAAAGGCATGAGAGGTACGTGAAGGCACAGTTATATAGGGGTGCTATGGGAGGTGCACGAATACACAGACATATAGGGGACATTATGAGATGTGCATGAAAACACGGCAATATAGGAGAAGTTATGAGAGGTGCGTGAAAACACAGTGATACAGGGGAAGGTATGAGAGGTGCGCGTAAACACAGCGATATAGGGGACGCTATGGGAGGTGCGCGAAAACACACACGGCGATATTGTGGAAGCCAGGAGAGGTGCATGAAAACACAGCAATATAGGGCAAGCTAAGAGAGGTGCATGAAAACACAGCAATATAGGGGGAGGTATGGGAGGTGCGCGAAAATAGGGCAATACAGTGGAAGCTATGGGATGTGCGTGAAAACAGGGCGATATTGGGGAAGCCATGAGAGGTGCGTGAAAACACAGCGATATAGGGGAAGGTATGAGAGGTGCCTGAAAACACAGCAATATCGGGGAAGTTATGGGAAGTGAGCGAAAACAGGGCGATAGAGGGGAAGATATGAGAGGTACGCGAAGGCACAGTGATATAGGGGGCTATGGGAGGTGCACGAATTCACAGCGATATAGGGGACGTTATGAGATGTGCATGAAAACACGGCAATATGGGGGAAGGTATGAGAGGTGCGCAAAAATACAGCATTATAGCAGATTTTAGAGAGGTGCGTGAAAGCACAATAATATAGGGCAAGGTATGAGAGGTGCACGAAAACACAGCAATATAGGGGGAGGTATGGGATGTGCGCAAAAACACGGCGATACAGGGGAATGTATCAGAGGTGCGAGAAAGCACAGCGATATAGGGGACGTTATGAGATGTGCGTGAAAATGCAGCGATATAGGGGAAGGTATGAGAGGTGTGCGAAAAGACCGTGATACAGGGAAAGACATGAGAGGTGCGCAAAAACAGGGCAATATAGTGGAAGCTATGAGATGTGCGTGAAAATACGGCGATACAGGGGAATGTATCAGAGGTGCGAGAAAACACAGCGATATAGGGGACGCTATGGGACGTGCGCAAAAAAACAGTGATATGGGGAAGGTATGAGAGGTGTGCGAGAACACGGCAATATAGGGGAAATTGTAAGAGTGCGCAAAAACATGGCAATACAGGAGAATGTATCAGAGGTGCGAGAAAACACGGCGATATAGGGGAAGCAATGATAGGAGCAAAAACATAACGATATAGGTGAAGACTTGAGAGGTGCGCGAAAACACGGCGATATAGGGGAAGCTATGAGAGGTGAGCAATAACACAGCGATCAAGGTGAAGCTATGGGTTGTGCGCAAAAACAGCGATGTAGGTGAAGCTATGGGAGGTGCATGAAAACACAGCGATATCGGGGAAGGTATGGGAGGTGTGCGAAAACAGCGCGATATAGGGGAAGGAATGAGAGGTGCGCGAAAACACGGCGATATAGAGGAAATTATGAGAGGCGCGCGAATACACGGCGATACAGAGGAATGTATAAGAAGTGCGAGAAAGCACAGCGATATGGGGACGTTATGAGATGTGCATGAAAACACAGTGATATAGGAGAAGATATGAGAGGTAAACCAAGGCACAGCGATATAGGGGATGCTGTGGGATGTGCGTGAAAACACAGTTATATAGGAGACGTTATGGGATGTGCATGAAAACACGGCGATATAGGGGAAGCTATGAGAGGTGCGCGAAAATACGGCGATATGGGAGAATGTATCAGAGGTGCGAGAAAACACAGCGATATAGGGGAAGTAATGAGAGGAGCGAAAACATAGCGATCTAGGTGAAGACATGAGAGGTGCGCGAAAACACGTCAATATAGGGGAAGCTATGAGAGGTGAACAAAAACACAGCGATATAGGGGAAGCTGTGAGAGGTGTGCAATAACACAGCGATAAAGTTGAATCTATGGGATGTGCGCGTAAAGACAGCGATATGGGGGAAGGTATGAGAGGTGCGCAAGGCACAGCGATAAAGGGGATGCTATGGGAGGTGCGTGAATACTCAGCGATATGGGGGACGTGATGAGATGTGCACTAAAACGCAGCGATATCAGGGAAGATATAAGAGGTGCACAAAAACACAGCGATATAGGAGAAGTTATGAGAGGTGTGTGAAAACACAACAGTATAGTGGAAGGTATGAGAGGTGCACGAAAACACAGCGATATAGGGGAAGGAATGAGAGGTGCACGAAGGCACAGCGATATAGGGGATGCTATGGGAGGTGCGTGAATGCACAGCGATATACGGGAAGTTATGAGATGTGCATGAAAACGCAGCGATATTAGGGAAGGTATGAGAGGTTCACAAAGGCACAGCGACATAGGAGAATGAATGGGAAGTGTGCGAAAACAGGGCGATACAGGCGAAGGTATGAGAAGTGCGCGAAGGCACAGCAATATGTGGGAGGCTATGGGTGGTGCGCGACGACACAGTGATATAGGGGACGTTATAAGATGTGCATAAAAACACAGCGATACAGGGGAAGGTTTGGGAGGTGCTCGAAAACAGGGCGATATAGGGGACGGTATGAGATTTGTATGAAAACACGGCGATATAGGGAAGCTCTGAGAGGTGTGCAATAACACAGTGATAAAGTTGAATCTATGGGATGTGCGCGAAAAGTCAGTGATATAGGGGAAGGTATGGGAGGTGCGCGAAAATAGGGCGATATAGGGGAAGTTATGAGAGGTGCGTTAAAACACAGCGATACAGGGGAAGGTATGAGATGTGCGCGAAAACACAGCGATATAGGGGACGCTATGGGAGGTGCGCGAAAACACAGCGATAAAGGGGACGGTACGAGATGTGCATGAATACACGGCGATATTGTGGAAGCCATGAGAGGTGCGTGAAAACACAGCAATATAGTGGAAGATATGAGAGGTATGCAAAAACACAGCGATATCGGGGAAGTTATGGGAAGTGAGCGAAAACAGGGCGATATAGGGGAAGGTATGAGAGGTACGCGAAGGCACAGTTATATAGGGGTGCTATGGGAGGTGCACGAATACACAGCGATATAGGGGACGTTATGAGATGTGCATGAAAACACGGCAATATAGGGGAAGGTATGAGAGGTGTACAAAAATACAGCGTTATAGCAGAATTTATGAGAGGTGCGTGAAAACACAGCAATATAGGGCAAGGTAAGAGAGGTGCATGAAAACACAGCAATATAGGGGGAGGTATGGGAGGTGTGTGAAAACAGGGCGATATAGGGGATGGTATGAGAGGTGCGCGAAAACAGGGCAATACAGTGGAAGCTATGGGATGTGCGCGAAAACAGGGCGATATTGGGGAAGCCATGAGAGGTGCGTGAAAACACAGCGATATAGGGGAAGGTATGAGAGGTGTGCAAAAACACAGCGATATCGGGGAAGTTATGGGAAGTGAGCGAAAACAGGGCGATATAGGGGAAGAAATGAGAGGTACGCGAAGGCACAGTTATATAGGGGAGTTATGGGAGGTGCACGAATACACAGCGATATAGGGGACATTATGAGATGTGCATGAAAACACAGCAATATAGGCGAAGTTATGAGAGGTGCACAAAAATACAGCGTTATAGCAGAATTTATGAGAGGTGCACGAAAACACAGCAATATAGGGGGAGGTATGGGAGGTGCGCGAAAACAGGGCGATATAGGGGATGAAATGAGAGGTGCGCGAAAACAGGGCAATATAGTGGAAGCTATGGGATGTGCGCGAAAACAGGGCGATATACGGGAAGGTATGAGAGGTGCCTGAAAATACAGCGATATCGGGGAAGTTATGGGAAGTGAGCGAAAACAGGGCGATATAGGGGAAGATATGAGAGGTACGCGAAGGCACAGTGATATAGGGGTCTATGGGAGGTGCACGAATACACAGCGATATAGGGGACGTTATGAGATGTGCATGAAAACACGGCAATATGGGGGAAGGTATGAGAGGTGCGCAAAAATACAGCATTATAGCAGATTTTAGAGAGGTGCGTGAAAGCACAATAATATAGGGCAAGGTATGAGAGGTGCACGAAAACACAGCAATATAGGGGGAGGTATGGGATGTGCGCGAAAACAGTGCGATATAGGGGAAGGTATGAGAAGTGCGCAAAAACACGGCGATACAGGGGAATGTATCAGAGGTGCGAGAAAGCACAGCGATATAGGGGACGTTATGAGATGTGCGTGAAAATGCAGCGATATAGGGGAAGGTATGAGAGGTGTGCGAAAAGACCGTGATACAGTGAAAGACATGAGAGGTGCGCAAAAACAGGGCAATATAGTGGAAGCTATGAGATGTGCGTGAAAATACGGCGATACAGGGGAATGTATCAGAGGTGCGAGAAAACACAGCGATATAGGGGACGCTATGGGACGTGCGCAAAAAAACAGTGATATGGGGAAGGTATGAGAGGTGTGCGAGAACACGGCAATATAGGGGAAATTGTAAGAGTGCGCAAAAACATGGCAATACAGGAGAATGTATCAGAGGTGCGAGAAAACACGGCGATATAGGGAAGTAATGATAGGAGCAAAAACATAGCGATATAGGTGAAGACTTGAGAGGTGCGCGAAAACACGGCGATATAGGGGAAGCTATGAGAGGTGAGCAATAACACAGCGATCAAGGTGAAGCTATGGGTTGTGCGCGAAAACAGCGATGTAGGTGAAGCTATGGGAGGTGCATGAAAACACAGCGATATCGGGGAAGGTATGGGAGGTGCGCGAAAACAGCGCGATATAGGGGAAGGTATTAGAGGTGCGCGAAGGCACAGTGATAGAGGGGATGCTACGGGAGGTGCGCGAATGCACAGCGATATAGGGGACGTTATGAGATGTGCATGAAAACACGGCAATATAAGGGAAGGTATGAGATGTGCGCAAAAGTACAGCGATATAGGAGAAGTTATGAGAGGTGCGTGAAAACACAGCGATTTTGGGGAAGGTATGAGAGGTTCACGATAATACAGCGATATAGGGGAAGGTATGGGAGGTGCGCGAAAACAGGGCGATATTGGGGACGTTATGAGATGTGCATGAAAACACATCAATATAGGGGAAGGTATGAGATGTGCACAAAAATACAGCGATATAGGAGAAGCCATGAGAGGTTCGTGAAAACGCAGTAATATAGGGGAAGCTATGAGAGGTGTGCAAAAACACAGCGATACCGGGGAAGTTATGGGAAGTGAGCGAAAACAGGGCGATATAGGGGAAGGTATGAGAGGTTCGCGAAAACAGGGCAATACAGTGGAAGCTATGGGATATGCGCGAAAACAGGGCGATATAGGAGAAGGTATGAGAGGTGCCTGAATACACAGCGATATCGGGGAAGTTATGGGAAGTGAGCAAAAACAGGGCGATATAGGGGAAGGTATGAGAGGTACGCGAAGGCACAGTTATATAGGGGTGCTATGGGAGGTGCACGAATACACAGTGATATGGGGGACGTTATGAGATGTGCATAAAAACACAGCGATATAGGGGAAGTTATGAGAGGTGTGCAAAAATGCAGCAATATAGGAGAGGTTATGAGAGGTGCGTGAAAACACAGCGATATAGGGAAAGGCATGAGAGGTACGTGAAGGCACAGTTATATAGGGGTGCTATGGGAGGTGCACGAATACACAGACATATAGGGGACATTATGAGATGTGCATGAAAACACGGCAATATAGGAGAAGTTATGAGAGGTGCGTGAAAACACAGTGATACAGGGGAAGGTATGAGAGGTGCGCGTAAACACAGCGATATAGGGGACGCTATGGGAGGTGCGCGAAAACACACACGGCGATATTGTGGAAGCCAGGAGAGGTGCATGAAAACACAGCAATATAGGGCAAGCTAAGAGAGGTGCATGAAAACACAGCAATATAGGGGGAGGTATGGGAGGTGCGCGAAAATAGGGCAATACAGTGGAAGCTATGGGATGTGCGCGAAAACAGGGCGATATTGGGGAAGCCATGAGAGGTGCGTGAAAACACAGCGATATAGGGGAAGGTATGAGAGGTGCCTGAAAACACAGCAATATCGGGGAAGTTATGGGAAGTGAGCGAAAACAGGGCGATAGAGGGGAAGATATGAGAGGTACGCGAAGGCACAGTGATATAGGGGGCTATGGGAGGTGCACGAATTCACAGCGATATAGGGGACGTTATGAGATGTGCATGAAAACACGGCAATATGGGGGAAGGTATGAGAGGTGCGCAAAAATACAGCATTATAGCAGATTTTAGAGAGGTGCGTGAAAGCACAATAATATAGGGCAAGGTATGAGAGGTGCACGAAAACACAGCAATATAGGGGGAGGTATGGGATGTGCGCAAAAACACGGCGATACAGGGGAATGTATCAGAGGTGCGAGAAAGCACAGCGATATAGGGGACGTTATGAGATGTGCGTGAAAATGCAGCGATATAGGGGAAGGTATGAGAGGTGTGCGAAAAGACCGTGATACAGGGAAAGACATGAGAGGTGCGCAAAAACAGGGCAATATAGTGGAAGCTATGAGATGTGCGTGAAAATACGGCGATACAGGGGAATGTATCAGAGGTGCGAGAAAACACAGCGATATAGGGGACGCTATGGGACGTGCGCAAAAAAACAGTGATATGGGGAAGGTATGAGAGGTGTGCGAGAACACGG
This sequence comes from Mobula birostris, assembly GCF_030028105.1. NCBI lineage: Eukaryota > Metazoa > Chordata > Chondrichthyes > Myliobatiformes > Myliobatidae > Mobula > Mobula birostris. The sequence goes on along the minus strand of NW_027275983.1, from coordinate 26,692 downwards.
CAATATAGGGGAAATTGTAAGAGTGCGCAAAAACATGGCAATACAGGAGAATGTATCAGAGGTGCGAGAAAACACGGCGATATAGGGGAAGTAATGATAGGAGCAAAAACATAACGATATAGGTGAAGACTTGAGAGGTGCGCGAAAACACGGCGATATAGGGGAAGCTATGAGAGGTGAGCAATAACACAGCGATGTAGGTGAAGCTATGGGAGGTGCATGAAAACACAGCGATATCGGGGAAGGTATGGGAGGTGTGCGAAAACAGCGCGATATAGGGGAAGGTATGAGAGGTGCGCGAAGGCACAGTGATAGAGGGGATGCTACGGGAGGTGCGCGAATGCACAGTGATATAGGGGACGTTATGAGATGTGCATGAAAACACGGCAATATAAGGGAAGGTATGAGATGTGCACAAAAATACAGCGATATAGGAGAAGCCATGAGAGGTGCGTGAAAATACAGCGATATAGGGGAAGCTATGAGAGGTGTGCAAAAACACAGCGATATCGGGGAAGTTATGGGAAGTGAGCGAAAACAGGGCGATATAGGGGAAGGTATGAGAGGTTCGCGAAAACAGGGCAATACAGTGGAACCTATGGGATATGCGCGAAAACAGGGTGATATAGGGGAAGGTATGAGAGTGCCTGAATACACAGCGATATCGGGGAAGTTATGGGAAGTGAGCAAAAACAGGGCGATATAGGGGAAGTTATGAGAGGTACGCGAAGGCACAGTTATATAGGGGTGCTATGGGAGGTGCACGAATACACAGTGATATAGGGGACGTTATGAGATGTGCATAAAAACACAGCGATATAGGGGAAGTTATGAGAGGTGCGCAAAAATGCAGCAATATAGGAGAGGTTATGAGAGGTGCGTGAAAACACAGCGATATAGGGAAAGGCATGAGAGGTACGTGAAGGCACAGTTATATAGGGGTGCTATGGGAGGTGCACGAATACACAGAGATATAGGGGACATTATGAGATGTGCGTGAAAACACGGCAATATAGGGGAAGGTATGAGAGGTGCCCGAAAACACAGTGTTATAGGGGACGCTATGGGACGTGCGCGAAAACACGGCGATATAGGGGAAGTTATGTGAGGTGCACAAAAACACAGCGATATAGGCGAAGGAATGAGAGGTGCGCGAAAAACAGGGCGATATACAGGAAATTATGAGAGGTACGCGAAGGCACAGTTATATAGGGGTGCTATGGGAGGTGCACGAATACACAGTGATATAGGGGACGTTATGAGATGTGCATAAAAACACAGCGATATAGGGGAAGTTATGAGAGGTGCGCAAAAATGCAGCAATATAGGAGAGGTTATGAGAGGTGCGTGAAAACACAGCGATATAGGGAAAGGCATGAGAGGTACGTGAAGGCACAGTTATATAGGGGTGCTATGGGAGGTGCACGAATACACAGAGATATAGGGGACATTATGAGATGTGCGTGAAAACACGGCAATATAGGGGAAGGTATGAGAGGTGCCGGAAAACACAGTGTTATAGGGGACGCTATGGGACGTGCGCGAAAACACGGCGATATAGGGGAAGTTATGTGAGGTGCACAAAAACACAGCGATATAGGCGAAGGAATGAGAGGTGCGCGAAAAACAGGGCGATATACAGGAAATTATGAGAGGTGCGCGAAAAAAACGGCGATACAGGGGAATGTATCAGAAGTGCGAGAAAGCACAGCGATATAGGGGACGTTATGAGATGTGCATGAAAAAAAGTGATATAGGGAAAGATATGAGAGGTACACGAAGGCACAGCGATATAGGGGATGCTATGGGATGTGTGTGAAAACACAGTTTTATAGGAGACGGTATGAGATGTGCATGAATACACGGCGATATGGGGGAAGCTATGAGAGGTGCGCGAAAATACGGCGATATGGGAGAATGTATCAGAGGAACGAGAAAACACAGCGATATAGGGGAAGTAATGAGAGGAGCGAAAACATAGCGATTTAGGTGAAGACATGAGAGGTGCGCGAAAACACGTCGATATAGGGGAAAGTATGAGAGGTGAGCAAAAACACAAAGATATAGGGGAAGTTGCGATAGGTGTGCAATAACACAGCGATAAAGTTGAATCTATGGGATGTGCGCGTAAAGACAGCGATATGGGGGAAGGTATGAGAGGTACGCGAAGGCACAGTTATATAGGGGTGCTATGGGAGGTGCACGAATACACAGTGATATGGGGGACGTTATGAGATGTGCATAAAAACACAGCGATATAGGGGAAGTTATGAGAGGTGTGCAAAAATGCAGCAATATAGGAGAGGTTATGAGAGGTGCGTGAAAACACAGCGATATAGGGAAAGGCATGAGAGGTACGTGAAGGCACAGTTATATAGGGGTGCTATGGGAGGTGCACGAATACACAGACATATAGGGGACATTATGAGATGTGCATGAAAACACGGCAATATAGGAGAAGTTATGAGAGGTGCGTGAAAACACAGTGATACAGGGGAAGGTATGAGAGGTGCGCGTAAACACAGCGATATAGGGGACGCTATGGGAGGTGCGCGAAAACACACACGGCGATATTGTGGAAGCCAGGAGAGGTGCATGAAAACACAGCAATATAGGGCAAGCTAAGAGAGGTGCATGAAAACACAGCAATATAGGGGGAGGTATGGGAGGTGCGCGAAAATAGGGCAATACAGTGGAAGCTATGGGATGTGCGCGAAAACAGGGCGATATTGGGGAAGCCATGAGAGGTGCGTGAAAACACAGCGATATAGGGGAAGGTATGAGAGGTGCCTGAAAACACAGCAATATCGGGGAAGTTATGGGAAGTGAGCGAAAACAGGGCGATAGAGGGGAAGATATGAGAGGTACGCGAAGGCACAGTGATATAGGGGGCTATGGGAGGTGCACGAATTCACAGCGATATAGGGGACGTTATGAGATGTGCATGAAAACACGGCAATATGGGGGAAGGTATGAGAGGTGCGCAAAAATACAGCATTATAGCAGATTTTAGAGAGGTGCGTGAAAGCACAATAATATAGGGCAAGGTATGAGAGGTGCACGAAAACACAGCAATATAGGGGGAGGTATGGGATGTGCGCAAAAACACGGCGATACAGGGGAATGTATCAGAGGTGCGAGAAAGCACAGCGATATAGGGGACGTTATGAGATGTGCGTGAAAATGCAGCGATATAGGGGAAGGTATGAGAGGTGTGCGAAAAGACCGTGATACAGGGAAAGACATGAGAGGTGCGCAAAAACAGGGCAATATAGTGGAAGCTATGAGATGTGCGTGAAAATACGGCGATACAGGGGAATGTATCAGAGGTGCGAGAAAACACAGCGATATAGGGGACGCTATGGGACGTGCGCAAAAAAACAGTGATATGGGGAAGGTATGAGAGGTGTGCGAGAACACGGCAATATAGGGGAAATTGTAAGAGTGCGCAAAATCATGGCAATACAGGAGAATGTATCAGAGGTGCGAGAAAACACGGCGATATAGGGGAAGTAATGATAGGAGCAAAAACATAACGATATAGGTGAAGACTTGAGAGGTGCGCGAAAACACGGCGATATAGGGGAAGCTATGAGAGGTGAGCAATAACACAGCGATGTAGGTGAAGCTATGGGAGGTGCATGAAAACACAGCGATATCGGGGAAGGTATGGGAGGTGTGCGAAAACAGCGCGATATAGGGGAAGGTATGAGAGGTGCGCGAAGGCACAGTGATAGAGGGGATGCTACGGGAGGTGCGCGAATGCACAGTGATATAGGGGACGTTATGAGATGTGCATGAAAACACGGCAATATAAGGGAAGGTATGAGATGTGCACAAAAATACAGCGATATAGGAGAAGCCATGAGAGGTGCGTGAAAATACAGCGATATAGGGGAAGCTATGAGAGGTGTGCAAAAACACAGCGATATCGGGGAAGTTATGGGAAGTGAGCGAAAACAGGGCGATATAGGGGAAGGTATGAGAGGTTCGCGAAAACAGGGCAATACAGTGGAACCTATGGGATATGCGCGAAAACAGGGTGATATAGGGGAAGGTATGAGAGTGCCTGAATACACAGCGATATCGGGGAAGTTATGGGAAGTGAGCAAAAACAGGGCGATATAGGGGAAGTTATGAGAGGTACGCGAAGGCACAGTTATATAGGGGTGCTATGGGAGGTGCACGAATACACAGTGATATAGGGGACGTTATGAGATGTGCATAAAAACACAGCGATATAGGGGAAGTTATGAGAGGTGCGCAAAAATGCAGCAATATAGGAGAGGTTATGAGAGGTGCGTGAAAACACAGCGATATAGGGAAAGGCATGAGAGGTACGTGAAGGCACAGTTATATAGGGGTGCTATGGGAGGTGCACGAATACACAGAGATATAGGGGACATTATGAGATGTGCGTGAAAACACGGCAATATAGGGGAAGGTATGAGAGGTGCCCGAAAACACAGTGTTATAGGGGACGCTATGGGACGTGCGCGAAAACACGGCGATATAGGGGAAATTATGAGAGGTGCGCGAAAACACAGCGATATAGGGGAAGTTATGTGAGGTGCACAAAAACACAGCGATATAGGCGAAGGAATGAGAGGTGCGCGAAAAACAGGGCGATATACAGGAAATTATGAGAGGTGCGCGAAAAAAACGGCGATACAGGGGAATGTATCAGAAGTGCGAGAAAGCACAGCGATATAGGGGACGTTATGAGATGTGCATGAAAAAAAGTGATATAGGGAAAGATATGAGAGGTACACGAAGGCACAGCGATATAGGGGATGCTATGGGATGTGTGTGAAAACACAGTTTTATAGGAGACGGTATGAGATGTGCATGAATACACGGCGATATGGGGGAAGCTATGAGAGGTGCGCGAAAATACGGCGATATGGGAGAATGTATCAGAGGAACGAGAAAACACAGCGATATAGGGGAAGTAATGAGAGGAGCGAAAACATAGCGATTTAGGTGAAGACATGAGAGGTGCGCGAAAACACGTCGATATAGGGGAAAGTATGAGAGGTGAGCAAAAACACAAAGATATAGGGGAAGTTGCGATAGGTGTGCAATAACACAGCGATAAAGTTGAATCTATGGGATGTGCGCGTAAAGACAGCGATATGGGGGAAGGTATGAGAGGTGCGCAAAAATGCAGCAATATAGGAGAGGTTATGAGAGGTGCGTGAAAACACAGCGATACAGGGAAAGGCATGAGAGGTACGTGAAGGCACAGTTATATAGGGGTGCTATGGGAGGTGCATGAATACACAGACATATAGGGGACATTATGAGATGTGCATGAAAACACGGCAATATAGGAGAAGTTATGAGAGGTGCGTGAAAACACAGTGATACAGGGGAAGGTATGAGAGGTGCGCGTAAACACAGCGATATAGGGGACGCTATGGGAGGTGCGCGAAAACACACACGGCGATATTGTGGAAGCCAGGAGAGGTGCATGAAAACACAGCAATATAGGGCAAGCTAAGAGAGGTGCATGAAAACACAGCAATATAGGGGGAGGTATGGGAGGTGCGCGAAAATAGGGCAATACAGTGGAAGCTATGGGATGTGCGCGAAAACAGGGCGATATTGGGGAAGCCATGAGAGGTGCGTGAAAACACAGCGATATAGGGGAAGGTATGAGAGGTGCCTGAAAACACAGCAATATCGGGGAAGTTATGGGAAGTGAGCGAAAACAGGGCGATAGAGGGGAAGATATGAGAGGTACGCGAAGGCACAGTGATATAGGGGGCTATGGGAGGTGCACGAATTCACAGCGATATAGGGGACGTTATGAGATGTGCATGAAAACACGGCAATATGGGGGAAGGTATGAGAGGTGCGCAAAAATACAGCATTATAGCAGATTTTAGAGAGGTGCGTGAAAGCACAATAATATAGGGCAAGGTATGAGAGGTGCACGAAAACACAGCAATATAGGGGGAGGTATGGGATGTGCGCAAAAACACGGCGATACAGGGGAATGTATCAGAGGTGCGAGAAAGCACAGCGATATAGGGGACGTTATGAGATGTGCGTGAAAATGCAGCGATATAGGGGAAGGTATGAGAGGTGTGCGAAAAGACCGTGATACAGGGAAAGACATGAGAGGTGCGCAAAAACAGGGCAATATAGTGGAAGCTATGAGATGTGCGTGAAAATACGGCGATACAGGGGAATGTATCAGAGGTGCGAGAAAACACAGCGATATAGGGGACGCTATGGGACGTGCGCAAAAAAACAGTGATATGGGGAAGGTATGAGAGGTGTGCGAGAACACGGCAATATAGGGGAAATTGTAAGAGTGCGCAAAAACATGGCAATACAGGAGAATGTATCAGAGGTGCGAGAAAACACGGCGATATAGGGGAAGCAATGATAGGAGCAAAAACATAACGATATAGGTGAAGACTTGAGAGGTGCGCGAAAACACGGCGATATAGGGGAAGCTATGAGAGGTGAGCAATAACACAACGATCAAGGTGAAGCTATGGGTTGTGCGCAAAAACAGCGATGTAGGTGAAGCTATGGGAGGTGCATGAAAACACAGCGATATCGGGGAAGGTATGGGAGGTGTGCGAAAACAGCGCGATATAGGGGAAGGTATGAGAGGTGCACAAAAACACAACGATATAGGGGAAGGAATGAGAGGTGCGCGAAAACACGGCGATATAGAGGAAATTATGAGAGGCGCGCGAATACACGGCGATACAGAGGAATGTATAAGAAGTGCGAGAAAGCACAGCGATATGGGGACGTTATGAGATGTGCATGAAAACACAGTGATATAGGAGAAGATATGAGAGGTAAACCAAGGCACAGCGATATAGGGGATGCTGTGGGATGTGCGTGAAAACACAGTTATATAGGAGACGTTATGGGATGTGCATGAAAACACGGCGATATAGGGGAAGCTATGAGAGGTGCGCGAAAATACGGCGATATGGGAGAATGTATCAGAGGTGCGAGAAAACACAGCGATATAGGGGAAGTAATGAGAGGAGCGAAAACATAGCGATCTAGGTGAAGACATGAGAGGTGCGCGAAAACACGTCAATATAGGGGAAGCTATGAGAGGTGAGCAAAAACACAGCGATATAGGGGAAGCTGTGAGAGGTGTGCAATAACACAGCGATAAAGTTCAATCTATGGGATGTGCGCGTAAAGACAGCGATATGGGGGAAGGTATGAGAGGTGCGCAAGGCACAGCGATAAAGGGGATGCTATGGGAGGTGCGTGAATACTCAGCGATCTGGGGGACGTGATGAGATGTGCACTAAAACGCAGCGATATCAGGGAAGATATAAGAGGTGCACAAAAACACAGCGATATAGGAGAAGTTATGAGAGGTGTGTGAAAACACAACAGTATAGTGGAAGGTATGAGAGGTGCACGAAAACACAGCGATATAGGGGAAGGAATGAGAGGTGCACGAAGGCACAGCGATATAGGGGATGCTATGGGAGGTGCGTGAATGCACAGCGATATACGGGAAGTTATGAGATGTGCATGAAAACGCAGCGATATTAGGGAAGGTATGAGAGGTTCACAAAGGCACAGCGACATAGGAGAATGAATGGGAAGTGTGCGAAAACAGGGCGATACAGGCGAAGGTATGAGAAGTGCGCGAAGGCACAGCAATATGTGGGAGGCTATGGGTGGTGCGCGATGACACAGTGATATAGGGGACGTTATGAGATGTGCATAAAAACACAGCGATACAGGGGAAGGTTTGGGAGGTGCTCGAAAACAGGGCGATATAGGGGACGGTATGAGATTTGTATGAAAACACGGCGATATAGGGAAGCTCTGAGAGGTGTGCAATAACACAGTGATAAAGTTGAATCTATGGGATGTGCGCGAAAAGTCAGTGATATAGGGGAAGGTATGGGAGGTGCGCGAAAATAGGGCGATATAGGGGAAGTTATGAGATTTCCATGAAAACACATCAATATAGGGGAAGGTATGAGATGTGCGCAAATATACAGCAATATAGGAGAAGTTATGAGAGGTGCGTTAAAACACAGCGATACAGGGGAAGGTATGAGATGTGCGCGAAAACACAGCGATATAGGGGACGCTATGGGAGGTGCGCGAAGGCACAGCGATATAGGGGATTCTGTGGGAGGTGCGCGAAAACAGGGCGATATAGGGGAATGTATGAGAGGTGCCCGAAAACACAGCGATATAGGGGACGCTATGGGAAGTGCGCCAAACACGGTGAGAAAGGGGAAATTATGAGAGGTGCGTGAAAACACGGAGATACAGGGGAATGTATCAGAGTTGCGAGAAAGCACAGCGATATAGGGGACGTTATGAGATGTGCATGAAACCACAGCGATATAGGTGAAGATATGAGAGGTGCACAAAAACGCAGCGATATAGGGGAAGCTATGAGAGGTGAGCAAAAACACGGCAATATAGGGGAAGCTATGAGTGGGACGTTATGAGATGTACATGAAAACGCAGCGATATTAGGGAAGATATAAGAGGTGCACAAAAACACAGCGATATAGGAGAAGTTATGAGAGGTGTGTGAAAACACAGCGATATAGGGGAAGATATGAGGTGATAGAAAACACAGCGATAGGGGAAGATATGAGAGGTACACGAAGGCACAGCGATATAGGGGATGCTATGGGATGTGCATGAAAACACAGTGATATAGGAGACGGTATGAGATGTGCATGAAAACACAACGATATAGAGGAAGGTATGAGAGGTACAGGAAGGCACAGCGATGTAGGGGATGGTATGGGATGTGCGTGAAAACACAGTGATATAGGAGACGGTATGAGATATGCATGAAAACACGGCGATATAGGGGAAGCTATGAGAGGTGCGCGAAAACACGGCGATATAGGGGAAGGTATGAGATGTGCATGAATACACGGCGATAGTCGGAAATCCATGAGAGGTGTGCGAAAACACAGCGATATAGGGGAAGGTATGAGAGCTGCGTGAAAACACAGTGATATTGGGGAAGGTATGAGAGGAGCGCAAAAACACAGCGATATACGGGAATGCATGAGAGGTGCGCGAAGGCCCAGTAATATAGGGGATGGTATGGGAGGTGCGCGAATACACAGCAATATAGGGGACGTTATGAGAGGTGCACGAAAACACAGCGATATAGGTAAAGCTATGAGATGTGCATGAATACACGGCGATAGTCGGGAAGCCGTGATAGGTGTGCGAAAACACAGCGATATAGGGGAATGTATGAGAGCAGCATGAAAACACATTGATACAGGGGAAGGTATGAGAGGTGCGCGAAGGCACAGTGATATAGGAGAAGGTATGAGTGGTGCAGGAAAACAGCGATATAGGTGAAGGAATGGGAGGTGCGCGAAAACAGGGCGATATTTGGGAAGGTATGAGAGGTGCGCGAAGGCACAGGGATATAGGAGAAGGTATGAGTGGTGCAGGAAAACAGCGATATAGGTGAAGGAATGGGAGGTGCGCGAAAACAGGGCGATATTTGGGAAGGTATGAGAGGTGCGCGAAGGCACAGTGATATAAGGGATGCTATGGGAGGTGCGCGAATACACAGCGATATAGAGGACGTTATGAGATGTGCATAACAACACAGCGATATAGGGGACGTTATGAGATGTGCATGAAAACACGGCAATATAGGGGAAGGTATAAGAGCTGCGCAAAAATACAGTGATATAGGAGAAGTTATGAGAGGTGCGTGAAAACACAGCGATATAAGGGAAGGTATGAGAGGTGCACGAAAATACAGCGATATTGGGGAAGGTATGGGAGGTGCACGAAAACAGGGCGATATAGGGGAAGTTATGAGAAGTGCTCAAAGGCACAGCGATATAGGGGATGCTATGAGAGGTGCGCAAAACACCGTGATATAGTGGAAGACATGAGAGGTGCGCAATAACAGGGCAATATAGTGGAACCTATGGGATGTGCGCGAAACTACGGCGATACAGGGGAATGTATCAGAGGTGCGAGAAAACACAGCGATATAGGGGAAGGTATGAGACGTGTGCGAAAACACGGCGATATGGGAGAATGTATCAGAGGTGCGAGAAAACACAGCGATATAGGGGAAGTAATGAGAGGAGCGAAAACATAGCGATCTAGGTGAAGACATGAGAGGTGCGCGAAAGCACGGCAATATAGGCGAAGCTATGAAAGGTGAGCAAAAACACGGCGATATAGGGGAAGCTGTGAGAGGTGTGCAATAACACAGCGATAAAGTTGAACCTATGGGATGTGCGCGATAAGTCAGCGATATAGGGGAAGGTATGAGAGGTGCGCAAGGCACAGCGATATAGGGGATGTTATGGGAGGTGCATGAAAACAGAGCGATATAGGGGACGTTATGAGATGTGCATGAAAACACGGAGATATAGGGGAAGATATGAGAGGTGCGCAAAGGCACAGCGATACAGGGGATGTTATTGGAGGTGCGCGAATACAAGGCCATATAGGGGAAGGTATGTGAGGTGCACGAAGGCACAGCGATATAGGGGATGCTACGGGAGGTGCGTGAATACACAGCCATATAGGGGACGTTATGAGATGTGCATGAAAACGCAGCGATATTAGGGAAGATATAAGAGTTGCACAAAAACACAGCAATATAGGAGAAGTTATGAGAGGTGTGTGAAAACACAGCGATATAGGGGAAGGAATGAGAGGTGCGTGAAAACAGGGCGATATAGGGGCAGGTATGAGAGGTGCGCGAAGGCACAGCGATATAGGGGATTCTGTGGGAGGTGCGCGAATACACAGCGATATAGGGGACGTTATGAGATGTGCATAAAAACACGGCTATATAGGGGAAGTTATGAGAGGTGCGCAAAAATACAGCAATATAGGAGAAGTTATGAGAGGTGAGTGAAAACACAGCGATATAGGGGGAGGTATGAAAGGTGCACGAAAACACAGCGATATAGGGGAATTTATGGGAGGTGCTCGAAAACAGGGCGATATAGGGGAAGGTATGAGAGGAATGCGAAGACACAGCAATATATGGGATGCTATGGGAGGTGCGCGAAAACACAGTGATATAGGGGAAGACATGAGAGGTGCGTGAAAGTAGGTCAATATAGTGGAAGCTATGAGAGGTGAGCAATAGCACAGCGATAAAGGTGCATCTATGGGATGTGCACAAAAACACAGCGATATGGGGGAAGTTATGAGAGGTGCGCAAAAATGCAGCAATATAGGACAAGTCATGAGAGGTGCTTGAAAACACAGCAATATAAGGGAAGGTATGAGAGGTGTGCGAAAACAGGGCGATATAGGGGAAGGTATGAGAGGTGTGCGAGAACACGGCAATATAGGGGAAATTGTACGAGTGGGCGAAAACATGGCAATACAGGAGAATGTATCGGAGGTGCGAGAAAACACAGCGATATAGGGGAAGTAATGATAGGAGTAAAAACATAGCGATATAGGTGAAGACATGCGAGGTGCGAGAAAACATGGCGATATTGGGGAAGCTATGAGAGGTGAGCAATAACACAGCGATCAAGGTGAAGCTATGGGTTGTGCGCGAAAACAGCGATGTAGTCGAAGCTATGGGAGGTGCACGAAAACATAGCGATATCGGGGAAGGTATGGGAGGTGCGCGAAAACAGGGCGATATAGGGGAAGGTATGAGAGGTGCGCGAAGGCACAGTGATATAGGGTATGCTACGGGAGGTGCGCGAATGCACAGCGATATAGGGGACGTTATGAGATGTGCATGAAAACACGGCAATATAGGGGAAGGTATGAGATGTACGCAAAAGTACAGCGATACAGGAGAAGTTATGAGAGGTGCGTGAAAACACAGCGATAAAGGGGACAGTACGAGATGTGCATGAATGCATGGCGATATTGGGGAAGCCATGAGAGGTGCGTGAAAACACAGCAATATAGGGCAAGTTATGAGAGGTGCACGAAAACACAGCGTTATAGCAGAATTTATGAGAGGTGCGTGAAAACACAGCAATATAGGGCAAGGTATGAGAGGTGCACGAAAACACAGCAATATAGGGGGAGGTATGGGACGTGCGCGAAAACAGGGCAATATAGTGGAAGATATGGGATGTGCGCGAAAACAGGGCGATATAGGGGAAGGTATGAGAGGTGCCTGAAAACACAACAATATCGGGGAAGTTATGGGAAGTGAGCGAAAACAGGGCGATATAGGGGAATGTATGAGAGGTACGCGAAGGCACAGTGATATAGGGGGCTATGGGAGGTGCACGAATACACAGCGATATAGGGGACGTTATGAGATGTGCATGAAAACACGGCGATATGGGGGAAGGTATGAGAGGTGCGCAAAAATAGAGCATTATAGCAGAATTTATGAGAGGTGCACGAAAACACAGCAATATAGGGGGAGGTATGGGAGGTGCGCGAAAACAGTGCGATATAGGGGAAGGTGTGAGAGGTGCCCGAAAACACAGCGATATAGGGGACGCTATGGGACGTGCGCGAAAAAACAGCAATATAGGGGAACTTATGAGAAGTGCGCGAAAACACGGCGATACAGGGGAATGTATCAGAGGTGCGAGAAAGCACAGCGATATAGGGGACCTTATGAGATGTGCATGAAAACACAGCGATATAGGGGAAGATATGAGAGGTACACGAAGGCACAGCGATATAGGGGATGGTATGGGTTGTGCGCGAAAACACAGTGATATAGGAGACGGTATGAAATGTGCATGAAAACACGGCGATATAGGGAAAGCTATGAGAGGTGCACGAAAACACGGCGATATGGGAGAATGTATCAGAGGTGTGAGAAAACACAGCGATGTAGGGGAAGTAATGAGAGGAGCAAAAACATAGCGATCTAGGTGAAGACATGAGAGGTGCGTGAAAACACAGCGATATAGGGGAAGGTATGAGATGTGCGAAAAAATATAGCGATATAGGAGAACTTATGAGAGGTGCGAGACAACACAACGAAATGGGGGAGGTATGAAAGGTGCACGAAAACACAGCGATATAGGGGAAGGTATGAGAGGTGAGCAAAAACACGGCGATATAGGGGAAGCTGTGAGAGGTGTGCAATAACACAGCGATAAAGTTGAATCTATGGGATGTGCGCGTAAGACAGCGATATAGGGGAAGGTATGAGAAGTGAGCAAGGCACAGCGATATAGGGGTGCTATGGGAGGTGCATGAATACACAGCGATATAGGGGACGTAATGAGACGTGCATTAAAATGCAGCGTTATTAAGGAAGAAATAAGAGGTGCAGAAAAACACGGCGATATAGGGGAAGCTATGAGAGGTGAGCAATAACACAGTGATGAAGGTGAATCTATGGGATGTGTGCTAAAAGACAGCGATATAGGGGAAGGTATGAGAGGTGCACGAAAACACGGCGATACAGGGGAATGTATCAGAGGTGCGAGAATACACAGCGACATAGCGGAATGTATAGGAGGTGCGCAAAAACAGGGCGATATAGGGGAAGATATGAGAGGTACACGAAGGCACAGTGATATAAGGGATGTTATGGGATGTGCGTGAAAACACAGTGATATAGGGGACGGAATGAGATGTGCATGAAAACACGGCGATATAGAGGAAGCTATGAGAGGTGCGCGAAAACACGGCGATATGGGAGAATATACCAGAGCTGTGAGAATACACAGCGATATAGGGGAAGTAATGAGAGGAGCGAAAACATAGCGATCTAGGTGAAGACATGAGAGGTGCGTGAAAACACAGCGATATAGGGGAAGGTATGAGATGTGCAAAAAAATATAGCGATATAGGAGAACTTATGAGAGGTGCAAGACAACACAACGAAATGGGGGAGGTATGAAAGGTGCACGAAAACACAGCGATATAGGGGAAGGTATGGGAGGTGCTCGAAAACAGGGCAATATAGGGGAAGGTATGAGAGGAGTGCAAAGAGACAGCAATATAGGGGATGCTATGGGAGGTGCGCGAAAACACAGTGATATAGGGGAAGACATAAGAGGTGCGTGAAAGCAGGACAATATAGTGGAAGCTATGAGAGGTGAGCAAAAACACGGTGATATAGGGGAAGCTATGAGAGGTGAGCAATAACACAGCAATAAAGGTGAATCTATGGGATGTGCGCAAAAACACAGCGATATAGGGGAAGGTATGAGAGGTGCACAAGGCACAGCAATATAGGGGATGCTATGGGAGATGCGTGAATACACAGCGATATGCGGGACGTAATGAGATGTGCATGAAAATGCAGCGATATTAGGGAAGGTATGAGAGGTTCACAAAAGCACAGCAATATGGGAGAATGAATGGGAGATGTGCGAAAACAGGGCGATATAGGGGATGGTATGAGAGGTGCACGAAAACAGGGCAATATAGTGGAAGCTATGGGATGTGCGTGAAAACAGTGCGATATAGGGGAAGGTATGAGAGGTGCCCGAAAACACAGCGATATAGGGGAAGGAATGAGAGGTGCGTGAAAACACGGCGATATAGGGGAAATTATGAGAGGTGCGCGAAAACACGGTGATACATCGGAATGTATCAGAGGTGCGAGAAAGCACAGCAATATAGGGGAAGTTATGAGATGTGCATGAAAACACAGCGATATAGTGGAAGATATGAGAGGTACACGAAGGCACAGCGCTATAGGGGATGCTATGGGATGTGCGTGAAAACACAGTGATATAGGAGACGGTATGAGATGTGCATGAAAACACGGCGATATAGGGGAAGCTATGATAGGTGCGCCAAAACACGGTGATATGGAAGAATGTATCAGCGGTGTGTGAAAACACAGCGATATAGGGGAAGGTATGAGAGGTGCCCAAAAACACAGCGATATAGGGGAAGGAATGAGAGGTGCGCGAAAACACGGCGATATAGGGGAAGGTATGAGATGTGCAAAAAAATATAGCGATATAGGAGAACTTATGAGAGGTGCAAGACAACACAACGAAATGGGGGAGGTATGAAAGGTGCACGAAAACACAGCGATATAGGGGAAGGTATGGGAGGTGCTCGAAAACAGGGCAATATAGGGGAAGGTATGAGAGGAGTGCAAAGAGACAGCAATATAGGGGATGCTATGGGAGGTGCGCGAAAACACAGTGATATAGGGGAAGACATAAGAGGTGCGTGAAAGCAGGACAATATAGTGGAAGCTATGAGAGGTGAGCAAAAACACGGTGATATAGGGGAAGCTATGAGAGGTGAGCAATAACACAGCAATAAAGGTGAATCTATGGGATGTGCGCAAAAACACAGCGATATAGGGGAAGGTATGAGAGGTGCACAAGGCACAGCAATATAGGGGATGCTATGGGAGATGCGTGAATACACAGCGATATGCGGGACGTAATGAGATGTGCATGAAAATGCAGCGATATTAGGGAAGGTATGAGAGGTTCACAAAAGCACAGCAATATGGGAGAATGAATGGGAGATGTGCGAAAACAGGGCGATATAGGGGATGGTATGAGAGGTGCACGAAAACAGGGCAATATAGTGGAAGCTATGGGATGTGCGTGAAAACAGTGCGATATAGGGGAAGGTATGAGAGGTGCCCGAAAACACAGCGATATAGGGGAAGGAATGAGAGGTGCGTGAAAACACGGCGATATAGGGGAAATTATGAGAGGTGCGCGAAAACACGGTGATACATCGGAATGTATCAGAGGTGCGAGAAAGCACAGCGATATAGGGGAAGTTATGAGATGTGCATGAAAACACAGCGATATAGTGGAAGATATGAGAGGTACACGAAGGCACAGCGCTATAGGGGATGCTATGGGATGTGCGTGAAAACACAGTGATATAGGAGACGGTATGAGATGTGCATGAAAACACGGCGATATAGGGGAAGCTATGATAGGTGCGCCAAAACACGGTGATATGGAAGAATGTATCAGCGGTGTGTGAAAACACAGCGATATAGGGGAAGGTATGAGAGGTGCCCAAAAACACAGCGATATAGGGGAAGGAATGAGAGGTGCGCGAAAACACGGCGATATAGGGGAAATTATGAGAGGTGCGCGAAAACACGGCGATACAGGGGAATGTATCAGAGGTGCGAGAAAGCTCAGCGATATAGGGGACGTTATGAGATGTGCATGAAGACACAGTGATATAGGGAAGATATGATAGGTACACGAAGGTACAGCGATATAGGGGATGGTATGGGTTGTGCGTGAAAACACAGTGATATAGGAGACGCTATGAGATGTGCATGAAAACAGGTCGATCTAGGGGAAGCTATGAGAGGTGAATGTATCAGAGGTGCGAGAAAACACAGCGATATAGGGGAAGTAATGAGAGGAGCGAAAACATAGCGATCTAGGTGAAGACATGAGAGGTGTGCGAAAACACGGCGATATAGGGGAAGCTATGAGAGGTGAGCAAAAACACAGCGATATAGGGGAAGCTGTGAGAGGTGTGCAATAACACAGCGATAAAGTTGAATCTATGGGATGTGCGCGTAAAGACAGTGATATGGGGGAAGGTATGAGAGGTGCGCAAGGCACAGCGATAAAGGGGATGCTATGGGAGGTGCGTGAATACACAGCGATATAGGGCACGTTATGAGATGTGCATTAAAACGCAGTGATATTAGGGAAGATATAAGAGGTGCACAAAAACACAGCGATATAGGAGAAGTTATGAGAGGTGTGTGAAAACACAGCGATATAGTGGAAAGTATAAGAGGTGCACGAAAACACAGCGATATACGGGAAGGAATGAGAGGTGCACGAAGGCACAGCGATATAGGGGATTCTATGGGAGGTGCGTGAATACACAGCGATATAGGGGACGTTATGAGATGTGCATAAAAACACGGCGATATAGGGGAAGTTATGAGAGGTGCGCAAAAATACAGCAATATAGGAGAAGTTATGAGAGGTGAGTGAAAACACAGCGATATATGAGGAGATATGAAAGGTGCACGAAAACACAGCGATATAGGGGAAGGTATGGGAGGTGCTCGAAAACAGGGCGATATAGGGGAAGGTATGAGATGAGTGCGAAGACACAGCAATATAGGGGATGCTATGGGAGGTACGCGAAAACACAGTGATATGGGGAAGACATAAGAGGTGCGTGACAGCAGGACAATATAGTGGAAGCTATGAGAGGTGAGCAAAAACACGGTGATATAGGGGAAGCTATGAGAGGTGAGCAATAACACAGCGATAAAGGTGAATCTATGGGATGTGCGCAAAAACACAGCAATATAGGGGAAGGTATGAGAGGTGCGCAAGGCACAGCGATATAGGGAAAGGTATGGGAGGTGCTCGAAAACAGGGTGATATAGGGGACGGTATGAGATTTGGATGAAAACACGGCGATATAGGGGAAGCTATGAGAGGTGCGCGAAAACACGGCAATATAGGGGACGGTATGAGAGGTGCGCAAGGCACAGCGATATAGGGGATGCTATGGGAGGTGCGTGAATACACAGTGATATACGGGACGTTATGAGATGTGCATGAAAACGCAGCGATATTAGAGAAGGTATGAGAGGTTCACAAAAGCAAGGCGACATAGGAGAATGAATGGGAAGTGTGCGAAAACAGGGCGATATAGGCGAAGGTATGAGAAATGCGCGAAGGCACAGCAATATGTGGGAGGCTATGGGAGGTGCGCGACTACATAGTGATATGGGGGACGTTATGAGATGTGCATAAATACACAGCAATATAGGGGAAGTTATGAGAGGTGCGCAAAAATGCAGCAATATAGGAGAAGTTATGAGAGGTGCGTGAAAACACAGCGATATAGGGGAAGGCATGAGAGGTACGTGAAGGCACAGTTATATAGGGGTGCTATGGGAGGTGCACGAATACCCAGAGATATAGGGGACGTTATGAGATGTGCAGGAAGAAGCAGCGATATTAGGGAAGACATAAGAGGTGCACAAAAACACAGCGATATAGGAGAAGTTATGAGAGGTGCGTGGAAATACAGCGATATAGGGGAAGTTATGTGAGGTGCACAAAAACACAGCGATATAGGCGAAGGAATGAGAGGTGCGCGAAAAACAGGGCGATATACAGGAAATTATGAGAGGTGCGCGAAAAAAACGGCGATACAGGGGAATGTATCAGAAGTGCGAGAAAGCACAGCGATATAGGGGATGTTATGAGATGTGCATGAAAAAAAGTGATATAGGGAAAGATATGAGAGGTACACGAAGGCACAGCGATATAGGGGATGCTATGGGATGTGTGTGAAAACACAGTTTTATAGGAGACGGTATGAGATGTGCATGAATACACGGCGATATGGGGGAAGCTATGAGAGGTGCGCGAAAATACGGCGATATGGGAGAATGTATCAGAGGTGCGAGAAAACACAGCGATATAGGGGAAGTAATGAGAGGAGCGAAAACATAGCGATTTAGGTGAAGACATGAGAGGTGCGCGAAAACACGTCGATATAGGGGAAAGTATGAGAGGTGAGCAAAAACAGAAAGATATAGGGGAAGTTGCGAGAGGTGTGCAATAACACAGCGATAAAGTTGAATCTATGGGATGTGCGCGT
The DNA here is from genome assembly GCF_030028105.1 of Mobula birostris. Taxonomy (NCBI): domain Eukaryota; kingdom Metazoa; phylum Chordata; class Chondrichthyes; order Myliobatiformes; family Myliobatidae; genus Mobula; species Mobula birostris. The sequence continues at coordinate 8,176 of NW_027275983.1, read as the reverse complement.
AAAGACAGCGATATGGGGGAAGGTATGAGAGGTGCGCAAAAATGCAGCAATATAGGAGAGGTTATGAGAGGTGCGTGAAAACACAGCGATATAGGGAAAGGCATGAGAGGTACGTGAAGGCACAGTTATATAGGGGTGCTATGGGAGGTGCACGAATACACAGACATATAGGGGACATTATGAGATGTGCATGAAAACACGGCAATATAGGAGAAGTTATGAGAGGTGCGTGAAAACACAGTGATACAGGGGAAGGTATGAGAGGTGCGCGTAAACACAGCGATATAGGGGACGCTATGGGAGGTGCGCGAAAACACACACGGCGATATTGTGGAAGCCAGGAGAGGTGCATGAAAACACAGCAATATAGGGCAAGCTAAGAGAGGTGCATGAAAACACAGCAATATAGGGGGAGGTATGGGAGGTGCGCGAAAATAGGGCAATACAGTGGAAGCTATGGGATGTGCGTGAAAACAGGGCGATATTGGGGAAGCCATGAGAGGTGCGTGAAAACACAGCGATATAGGGGAAGGTATGAGAGGTGCCTGAAAACACAGCAATATCGGGGAAGTTATGGGAAGTGAGCGAAAACAGGGCGATAGAGGGGAAGATATGAGAGGTACGCGAAGGCACAGTGATATAGGGGGCTATGGGAGGTGCACGAATTCACAGCGATATAGGGGACGTTATGAGATGTGCATGAAAACACGGCAATATGGGGGAAGGTATGAGAGGTGCGCAAAAATACAGCATTATAGCAGATTTTAGAGAGGTGCGTGAAAGCACAATAATATAGGGCAAGGTATGAGAGGTGCACGAAAACACAGCAATATAGGGGGAGGTATGGGATGTGCGCAAAAACACGGCGATACAGGGGAATGTATCAGAGGTGCGAGAAAGCACAGCGATATAGGGGACGTTATGAGATGTGCGTGAAAATGCAGCGATATAGGGGAAGGTATGAGAGGTGTGCGAAAAGACCGTGATACAGGGAAAGACATGAGAGGTGCGCAAAAACAGGGCAATATAGTGGAAGCTATGAGATGTGCGTGAAAATACGGCGATACAGGGGAATGTATCAGAGGTGCGAGAAAACACAGCGATATAGGGGACGCTATGGGACGTGCGCAAAAAAACAGTGATATGGGGAAGGTATGAGAGGTGTGCGAGAACACGGCAATATAGGGGAAATTGTAAGAGTGCGCAAAAACATGGCAATACAGGAGAATGTATCAGAGGTGCGAGAAAACACGGCGATATAGGGGAAGCAATGATAGGAGCAAAAACATAACGATATAGGTGAAGACTTGAGAGGTGCGCGAAAACACGGCGATATAGGGGAAGCTATGAGAGGTGAGCAATAACACAGCGATCAAGGTGAAGCTATGGGTTGTGCGCAAAAACAGCGATGTAGGTGAAGCTATGGGAGGTGCATGAAAACACAGCGATATCGGGGAAGGTATGGGAGGTGTGCGAAAACAGCGCGATATAGGGGAAGGAATGAGAGGTGCGCGAAAACACGGCGATATAGAGGAAATTATGAGAGGCGCGCGAATACACGGCGATACAGAGGAATGTATAAGAAGTGCGAGAAAGCACAGCGATATGGGGACGTTATGAGATGTGCATGAAAACACAGTGATATAGGAGAAGATATGAGAGGTAAACCAAGGCACAGCGATATAGGGGATGCTGTGGGATGTGCGTGAAAACACAGTTATATAGGAGACGTTATGGGATGTGCATGAAAACACGGCGATATAGGGGAAGCTATGAGAGGTGCGCGAAAATACGGCGATATGGGAGAATGTATCAGAGGTGCGAGAAAACACAGCGATATAGGGGAAGTAATGAGAGGAGCGAAAACATAGCGATCTAGGTGAAGACATGAGAGGTGCGCGAAAACACGTCAATATAGGGGAAGCTATGAGAGGTGAACAAAAACACAGCGATATAGGGGAAGCTGTGAGAGGTGTGCAATAACACAGCGATAAAGTTGAATCTATGGGATGTGCGCGTAAAGACAGCGATATGGGGGAAGGTATGAGAGGTGCGCAAGGCACAGCGATAAAGGGGATGCTATGGGAGGTGCGTGAATACTCAGCGATATGGGGGACGTGATGAGATGTGCACTAAAACGCAGCGATATCAGGGAAGATATAAGAGGTGCACAAAAACACAGCGATATAGGAGAAGTTATGAGAGGTGTGTGAAAACACAACAGTATAGTGGAAGGTATGAGAGGTGCACGAAAACACAGCGATATAGGGGAAGGAATGAGAGGTGCACGAAGGCACAGCGATATAGGGGATGCTATGGGAGGTGCGTGAATGCACAGCGATATACGGGAAGTTATGAGATGTGCATGAAAACGCAGCGATATTAGGGAAGGTATGAGAGGTTCACAAAGGCACAGCGACATAGGAGAATGAATGGGAAGTGTGCGAAAACAGGGCGATACAGGCGAAGGTATGAGAAGTGCGCGAAGGCACAGCAATATGTGGGAGGCTATGGGTGGTGCGCGACGACACAGTGATATAGGGGACGTTATAAGATGTGCATAAAAACACAGCGATACAGGGGAAGGTTTGGGAGGTGCTCGAAAACAGGGCGATATAGGGGACGGTATGAGATTTGTATGAAAACACGGCGATATAGGGAAGCTCTGAGAGGTGTGCAATAACACAGTGATAAAGTTGAATCTATGGGATGTGCGCGAAAAGTCAGTGATATAGGGGAAGGTATGGGAGGTGCGCGAAAATAGGGCGATATAGGGGAAGTTATGAGAGGTGCGTTAAAACACAGCGATACAGGGGAAGGTATGAGATGTGCGCGAAAACACAGCGATATAGGGGACGCTATGGGAGGTGCGCGAAAACACAGCGATAAAGGGGACGGTACGAGATGTGCATGAATACACGGCGATATTGTGGAAGCCATGAGAGGTGCGTGAAAACACAGCAATATAGTGGAAGATATGAGAGGTATGCAAAAACACAGCGATATCGGGGAAGTTATGGGAAGTGAGCGAAAACAGGGCGATATAGGGGAAGGTATGAGAGGTACGCGAAGGCACAGTTATATAGGGGTGCTATGGGAGGTGCACGAATACACAGCGATATAGGGGACGTTATGAGATGTGCATGAAAACACGGCAATATAGGGGAAGGTATGAGAGGTGTACAAAAATACAGCGTTATAGCAGAATTTATGAGAGGTGCGTGAAAACACAGCAATATAGGGCAAGGTAAGAGAGGTGCATGAAAACACAGCAATATAGGGGGAGGTATGGGAGGTGTGTGAAAACAGGGCGATATAGGGGATGGTATGAGAGGTGCGCGAAAACAGGGCAATACAGTGGAAGCTATGGGATGTGCGCGAAAACAGGGCGATATTGGGGAAGCCATGAGAGGTGCGTGAAAACACAGCGATATAGGGGAAGGTATGAGAGGTGTGCAAAAACACAGCGATATCGGGGAAGTTATGGGAAGTGAGCGAAAACAGGGCGATATAGGGGAAGAAATGAGAGGTACGCGAAGGCACAGTTATATAGGGGAGTTATGGGAGGTGCACGAATACACAGCGATATAGGGGACATTATGAGATGTGCATGAAAACACAGCAATATAGGCGAAGTTATGAGAGGTGCACAAAAATACAGCGTTATAGCAGAATTTATGAGAGGTGCACGAAAACACAGCAATATAGGGGGAGGTATGGGAGGTGCGCGAAAACAGGGCGATATAGGGGATGAAATGAGAGGTGCGCGAAAACAGGGCAATATAGTGGAAGCTATGGGATGTGCGCGAAAACAGGGCGATATACGGGAAGGTATGAGAGGTGCCTGAAAATACAGCGATATCGGGGAAGTTATGGGAAGTGAGCGAAAACAGGGCGATATAGGGGAAGATATGAGAGGTACGCGAAGGCACAGTGATATAGGGGTCTATGGGAGGTGCACGAATACACAGCGATATAGGGGACGTTATGAGATGTGCATGAAAACACGGCAATATGGGGGAAGGTATGAGAGGTGCGCAAAAATACAGCATTATAGCAGATTTTAGAGAGGTGCGTGAAAGCACAATAATATAGGGCAAGGTATGAGAGGTGCACGAAAACACAGCAATATAGGGGGAGGTATGGGATGTGCGCGAAAACAGTGCGATATAGGGGAAGGTATGAGAAGTGCGCAAAAACACGGCGATACAGGGGAATGTATCAGAGGTGCGAGAAAGCACAGCGATATAGGGGACGTTATGAGATGTGCGTGAAAATGCAGCGATATAGGGGAAGGTATGAGAGGTGTGCGAAAAGACCGTGATACAGTGAAAGACATGAGAGGTGCGCAAAAACAGGGCAATATAGTGGAAGCTATGAGATGTGCGTGAAAATACGGCGATACAGGGGAATGTATCAGAGGTGCGAGAAAACACAGCGATATAGGGGACGCTATGGGACGTGCGCAAAAAAACAGTGATATGGGGAAGGTATGAGAGGTGTGCGAGAACACGGCAATATAGGGGAAATTGTAAGAGTGCGCAAAAACATGGCAATACAGGAGAATGTATCAGAGGTGCGAGAAAACACGGCGATATAGGGAAGTAATGATAGGAGCAAAAACATAGCGATATAGGTGAAGACTTGAGAGGTGCGCGAAAACACGGCGATATAGGGGAAGCTATGAGAGGTGAGCAATAACACAGCGATCAAGGTGAAGCTATGGGTTGTGCGCGAAAACAGCGATGTAGGTGAAGCTATGGGAGGTGCATGAAAACACAGCGATATCGGGGAAGGTATGGGAGGTGCGCGAAAACAGCGCGATATAGGGGAAGGTATTAGAGGTGCGCGAAGGCACAGTGATAGAGGGGATGCTACGGGAGGTGCGCGAATGCACAGCGATATAGGGGACGTTATGAGATGTGCATGAAAACACGGCAATATAAGGGAAGGTATGAGATGTGCGCAAAAGTACAGCGATATAGGAGAAGTTATGAGAGGTGCGTGAAAACACAGCGATTTTGGGGAAGGTATGAGAGGTTCACGATAATACAGCGATATAGGGGAAGGTATGGGAGGTGCGCGAAAACAGGGCGATATTGGGGACGTTATGAGATGTGCATGAAAACACATCAATATAGGGGAAGGTATGAGATGTGCACAAAAATACAGCGATATAGGAGAAGCCATGAGAGGTTCGTGAAAACGCAGTAATATAGGGGAAGCTATGAGAGGTGTGCAAAAACACAGCGATACCGGGGAAGTTATGGGAAGTGAGCGAAAACAGGGCGATATAGGGGAAGGTATGAGAGGTTCGCGAAAACAGGGCAATACAGTGGAAGCTATGGGATATGCGCGAAAACAGGGCGATATAGGAGAAGGTATGAGAGGTGCCTGAATACACAGCGATATCGGGGAAGTTATGGGAAGTGAGCAAAAACAGGGCGATATAGGGGAAGGTATGAGAGGTACGCGAAGGCACAGTTATATAGGGGTGCTATGGGAGGTGCACGAATACACAGTGATATGGGGGACGTTATGAGATGTGCATAAAAACACAGCGATATAGGGGAAGTTATGAGAGGTGTGCAAAAATGCAGCAATATAGGAGAGGTTATGAGAGGTGCGTGAAAACACAGCGATATAGGGAAAGGCATGAGAGGTACGTGAAGGCACAGTTATATAGGGGTGCTATGGGAGGTGCACGAATACACAGACATATAGGGGACATTATGAGATGTGCATGAAAACACGGCAATATAGGAGAAGTTATGAGAGGTGCGTGAAAACACAGTGATACAGGGGAAGGTATGAGAGGTGCGCGTAAACACAGCGATATAGGGGACGCTATGGGAGGTGCGCGAAAACACACACGGCGATATTGTGGAAGCCAGGAGAGGTGCATGAAAACACAGCAATATAGGGCAAGCTAAGAGAGGTGCATGAAAACACAGCAATATAGGGGGAGGTATGGGAGGTGCGCGAAAATAGGGCAATACAGTGGAAGCTATGGGATGTGCGCGAAAACAGGGCGATATTGGGGAAGCCATGAGAGGTGCGTGAAAACACAGCGATATAGGGGAAGGTATGAGAGGTGCCTGAAAACACAGCAATATCGGGGAAGTTATGGGAAGTGAGCGAAAACAGGGCGATAGAGGGGAAGATATGAGAGGTACGCGAAGGCACAGTGATATAGGGGGCTATGGGAGGTGCACGAATTCACAGCGATATAGGGGACGTTATGAGATGTGCATGAAAACACGGCAATATGGGGGAAGGTATGAGAGGTGCGCAAAAATACAGCATTATAGCAGATTTTAGAGAGGTGCGTGAAAGCACAATAATATAGGGCAAGGTATGAGAGGTGCACGAAAACACAGCAATATAGGGGGAGGTATGGGATGTGCGCAAAAACACGGCGATACAGGGGAATGTATCAGAGGTGCGAGAAAGCACAGCGATATAGGGGACGTTATGAGATGTGCGTGAAAATGCAGCGATATAGGGGAAGGTATGAGAGGTGTGCGAAAAGACCGTGATACAGGGAAAGACATGAGAGGTGCGCAAAAACAGGGCAATATAGTGGAAGCTATGAGATGTGCGTGAAAATACGGCGATACAGGGGAATGTATCAGAGGTGCGAGAAAACACAGCGATATAGGGGACGCTATGGGACGTGCGCAAAAAAACAGTGATATGGGGAAGGTATGAGAGGTGTGCGAGAACACGGCAATATAGGGGAAATTGTAAGAGTGCGCAAAAACATGGCAATACAGGAGAATGTATCAGAGGTGCGAGAAAACACGGCGATATAGGGGAAGTAATGATAGGAGCAAAAACATAACGATATAGGTGAAGACTTGAGAGGTGCGCGAAAACACGGCGATATAGGGGAAGCTATGAGAGGTGAGCAATAACAGCGATGTAGGTGAAGCTATGGGAGGTGCATGAAAACACAGCGATATCGGGGAAGGTATGGGAGGTGTGCGAAAACAGCGCGATATAGGGGAAGGTATGAGAGGTGCGCGAAGGCACAGTGATAGAGGGGATGCTACGGGAGGTGCGCGAATGCACAGTGATATAGGGGACGTTATGAGATGTGCATGAAAACACGGCAATATAAGGGAAGGTATGAGATGTGCACAAAAATACAGCGATATAGGAGAAGCCATGAGAGGTGCGTGAAAATACAGCGATATAGGGGAAGCTATGAGAGGTGTGCAAAAACACAGCGATATCGGGGAAGTTATGGGAAGTGAGCGAAAACAGGGCGATATAGGGGAAGGTATGAGAGGTTCGCGAAAACAGGGCAATACAGTGGAACCTATGGGATATGCGCGAAAACAGGGTGATATAGGGGAAGGTATGAGAGTGCCTGAATACACAGCGATATCGGGGAAGTTATGGGAAGTGAGCAAAAACAGGGCGATATAGGGGAAGTTATGAGAGGTACGCGAAGGCACAGTTATATAGGGGTGCTATGGGAGGTGCACGAATACACAGTGATATAGGGGACGTTATGAGATGTGCATAAAAACACAGCGATATAGGGGAAGTTATGAGAGGTGCGCAAAAATGCAGCAATATAGGAGAGGTTATGAGAGGTGCGTGAAAACACAGCGATATAGGGAAAGGCATGAGAGGTACGTGAAGGCACAGTTATATAGGGGTGCTATGGGAGGTGCACGAATACACAGAGATATAGGGGACATTATGAGATGTGCGTGAAAACACGGCAATATAGGGGAAGGTATGAGAGGTGCCCGAAAACACAGTGTTATAGGGGACGCTATGGGACGTGCGCGAAAACACGGCGATATAGGGGAAATTATGAGAGGTGCGCGAAAACACAGCGATATAGGGGAAGTTATGTGAGGTGCACAAAAACACAGCGATATAGGCGAAGGAATGAGAGGTGCGCGAAAAACAGGGCGATATACAGGAAATTATGAGAGGTGCGCGAAAAAAACGGCGATACAGGGAATGTATCAGAAGTGCGAGAAAGCACAGCGATATAGGGGACGTTATGAGATGTGCATGAAAAAAAGTGATATAGGGAAAGATATGAGAGGTACACGAAGGCACAGCGATATAGGGGATGCTATGGGATGTGTGTGAAAACACAGTTTTATAGGAGACGGTATGAGATGTGCATGAATACACGGCGATATGGGGG
>NW_027275982.1:0-46889 GCF_030028105.1 Mobula birostris | reverse complement strand
CACACTCTCACAGGAGATTATGCACTCCCTCCACGACCCCAATCTCACAAGGAGATTATACACGCTCACTACGACCACAACCTCACAAGGAAATTAGATACACTCTCGACGACCAGATTCTCACAAGGAGATTACACACTCTCTCCACGACCACACATTCACATGGAGATTATACACACTTTTCACGGCCACACAGTCACAAGGAGATTATTCGCTCTCTACATGATCACACTCTCACAAGCAGATTATACACTCTTTCCACAACAACACACTCACAAGGAGATTATACACTCTCTCCACGACCTCACTCACAAGGAGATTATACACTCTCACCATCACAACACTCTGACAAGGAGATTATAAACTCTCTCCACGACCCCACTCTCACAAGGAGATTATACACGCTCTCTACGACCACAACCTCACAAGGAGATTATATACACTCTCGACGACCAGATTCTCACAAGGAGATTACACACTCTCTCCACGACCACACATTCACATGGAGATTATACACTCTATTCACGGCCACACTGTCACAAGGAGATTATTCGCTCTCTCCAGTACCACACTCGCACAGGGAGATTACACAATTCCCTCCACGACCACACTTGCAGGAGCAGAATATACACTCTCACGACAACCACACTCTCACAGGAGATTATGCACTCCCTCCACGACCCCACTCTCACAAGGAGATTATACACGCTTACTACGACCACAACCTCACAAGGAAATTAGATACACTCTCGACGACCAGATTCTCACAAGGAGATTACACACTCTCTCCACGACCACACATTCACATGGAGATTATACACACTTTTCACGGCCACACAGTCACAAGGAGATTATTCGCTCTCTACATGATCACACTCTCACAAGCAGATTATACACTCTTTCCACAACAACACACTCACAAGGAGATTATACACTCTCTCCACGACCTCACTCACAAGGAGATTATACACTCTCACCATCACAACACTCTGACAAGGAGATTATAAACTCTCTCCACGACCCCACTCTCACAAGGAGATTATACACGCTCTCTACGACCACAACCTCACAAGGAGATTATATACACTCTCGACGACCAGATTCTCACAAGGAGATTACACACTCTCTCCACGACCACACATTCACATGGAGTTTATACACTCTCTATAGGACCACAGTCTCACAAGGAGATTATACCCTCTCTCCAGGACCACACACTCACAAGGAAATTATACACGCTCACCACGACCACAATCTCACAAGGAGATTATACACGGTCTTCACGACCACAATCTCACAAGGAGATTATATACACTCTCGACAACCACACTCTCAGAAGGAGATTACACACTCTCTCCAGGACCACACATTCACATGGAGATTATACACTCTCTTCATGGCCACACTCTCACAAGGAGATTATACACTCTCTCCAGGACCACACTCTCACAAGGAGATTGTACTCTCTCTGCAGGACCACACTCACAGAAGGAGATTATACACACTCTCCACGACCAAGCTTTCAGAAGGAGACTATACACTCTCTCCACGACAACACACTTACGAGGAGATTATACACTCTCTTCACGACCACTCTTTCACAAGGAGATTATACCCTCTCTCCAGGACCACACTCGCACAAGGAAATTATACACACTCTCCACGACCAAGCTTTTAAAGTAGACTATACCCACTCTCCACGACAACACTCGCACAAGGAGATTATACACTCCCTCCACGACCACATTCTCACAAGGAGATTGTACATTCTCTCCACGACCCCACTCTCACAGGGAGATTATACACTCTCACCATCGCAACACTCTCACAAGGAGATCATATACGGTCTCCACGACCACAATTTCGCAAGGAGATTATACACTCTCTCCACAACCACACTCTCACAAGGAGATTATACACTCTCTCCAGTACCACACCCTCACAAGGAGATTATACACATACTCCACGATCAAGCTTTCACACGGAGATTACACACTCTCTCCACAACCACATTCTCCCAAAGAGATTATACACTGTCTCCACGGCCACACTCTCACAAGGAGAATATACACTCTGTACAGGACCGCACACTCACAAGGAGATTACGCACTCTCTCCACGACAACACATTTACATGGGAATTATACCCTCTCTTTACGGCCACACGGTCACAATGAGATTATTCACTCTCTCCAGGACCACACTCGCACAAGGAGATTACACAATTCCCTCCACGACCACACTTGCAGGAGGAGAATATACACTCTCACGACAACCACACTCTCACAGGAGGTTATGCACTCCCTCCACGACCACACTCTCACAAGGAAATTATACACTCTCTCCCGACCCCACTCTCAGAAGGAGATTATACACTCTCACCATCGCAACACTCTCACAAGGAGATTATGCACTCTCTGCCGGACCACACTCTCACAAGGAGATTATACCCTCTCTCCGGGAGCACACTCTCACAAGAAGATTATACACACTCTCCACAACCAAGCTTTCACAAGGAGACTATACACTCTCTCAGCGACAACACTCTCACAAGGAGATTTTACACTCTCTCCACAACCACACTTTCACAAGGAGATTATACACTCTCTCCACAACCACACTCTCACAAAAAGATTATACACTCTCTCCACGACCCCACTCTCACAAGGAGATTATACACGCTCCCTACAACCACAACCTCACAAGGAGATTATATACACTCTCGACGACAAGATTCTCACAAGGAGATTATACACGCTCCCTACAACCACAACCTCACAAGGAGATTATATACACTCTCGACGACAAGATTCTCACAAGGAGATTACACACTCTGTCCACGACCACACATTCACATGGAGATTATACACTCTTTTCACAGCCACACAGACACAAGGATATTATTCTCTCTCTACAGGACCACAATCTCAGAAGCAGATTATACACTCTCTCCACAACAACACTCTCACAAGGAGATTATACACTCTCTCCACGACCCCACTCACAAGGAGATTATACACTCTCACCATCACAGCACTTCAAGAAGGAGATTATACACTCTCTCCATGACCACATTCTCTCAAGGAGATTATACACTCCCTCCACGACCACACTCTCACAAGGAGATTATACACACTTTCCACGACCACACTATAACATGGAGATTACGCACTCACTCCACGACCACACATTCACATGGAGATTATTCACTCTCTCCAGGACCCCACTCTCACAAGGAGATTATACACTCTCACCATCGCAACACTCTCACAAGGAGATTATACACTCTCTCCATGACCACACTGTCAAAAGGAGATTATACATGCTCTCCAGGACCATACCCTCACAAGGAGATTATACAGTCTTTCCACGACCACACTGTTACATGGAGATTACACATGCTCACCACGACCACATTCTCACATGGAGATTATGCACTCTCTCAACGGCCACACTCTCACCAGGAGATATACACTCTCTGCCGGACCACACTCTCACAAGGAGATTATACCCTCTCTCCGGGAGCACACTCTCACAAGAAGATTATACACACTCTCCACAACCAAGCTTTCACAAGGAGACTATACACTCTCTCAGCGACAACACTCTCACAAGGAGATTTTACACTCTCTCCACAACCACACTTTCACAAGGAGATTATACACTCTCTCCACAACCACACTCTCACAAAAAGATTATACACTCTCTCCACGACCCCACTCTCACAAGGAGATTATACACGCTCCCTACAACCACAACCTCACAAGGAGATTATATACACTCTCGACGACAAGATTCTCACAAGGAGATTACACACTCTGTCCACGACCACACATTCACATGGAGATTATACACTCTTTTCACAGCCACACAGTCACAAGGATATTATTCTCTCTCTACAGGACCACAATCTCAGAAGCAGATTATACACTCTCTCCACAACAACACTCTCAGAAGGAGATTATACACTCTCTCCACGACCCCACTCACAAGGAGATTATACACTCTCACCATCACAGCACTTCGACAAGGAGATTATACACTCTCTCCATGACCACGTTCTCACACGGAGATTATACACTCTCTCCACGACCACATTCCCACAAGGAGATTATACACTCTCTCCAAGACCAGTCTCTCACAAGCAGATTATACACTCCCTCCACGACCACACTCTCACAAGGAGATTATACACACTTTCCACGACCACACTATAACATGGAGATTACGCACTCACTCCACGACCACACATTCACATGGAGATTATTCACTCTCTCCACGAACACTCTCTCACAAGTAGATTATACACTCTCTATAGGACCACACTCTCAGAAGGAGATTATACACTTCCTACAAGACCATACGTTCACAAGGAGATTACACACTCTCTCCATGGCCACACTCTCACAAGGATATTATACACTCTGTACAGGTCCACACACTCACAAAGAGATTATACACTCTATCCAGTACCACACTCACAGAAGGAGTTTATGCACACTCTCCACGACCAAGCTTTGACAAGGAGTCTATATACTCTCTCTACGACAACACTCTCACAAGGAGATTATATACGTTCTCCACGACCACAATCTCGCAAGGAGATTATACACCTTCTGCACGACCACACTCTCACATGGAGATTATATACACTCTCCACGAGAATATTTTCACAAGGAGATTATTCACTCTCTCCACAACGAGCATTCTTACAAGGAGATTATACACTCTCTCCAGGACCACACTCTGACAGGCAGATTATACAATTCCTCCATGACCACACTCTCACAAGGAGATTATACACTCTCTCCACTACCCCACTCTCACAAGGAGATTATTTACGCTCTCCACGACCATAATCTTGCAAGGAGATTATACACTCTCTCCACAACCACACTCTCAGAAAGAGATTATACACTCTCTCCACGACAACACTCTCACAAAGAGATTATAAACTCTCTCTCCGCGACCCCACTCTCACAAGGAAATTATACACGCTCTCCATGACCACAATCTCACAAGGAGATTATATACACTCTCGACGACCACACTCTGATAAGGAGATTGCACACTCTCTCCACGGCCACACTCTCACAAGGAGATTATACACACACCCCACGATCACACACTCTTTAGGATATTGTACGCTCTCTCCAAGACACACTCTCTCCACGACCACACATACACATGGAGATTATACACTCTCTTCAAGGCCACACATTCACAAGGAGATGATACACTATCTCCACGACCACACTCTCACAAGGAGGTTCTACACGATCTCCAGGACCATACTCTCACAAGGAGATTATACACGCTCACCACGAGCACACTCTCACAAGGAGATGTACACTCTCACCACGAACACACTCTCAAAAAGAGATTATAAACTCTCTCCACGACCACACTGTCAAAAGCAGATGTTTTACTCCCTCCACGACCACATCCTCACAAGGAGATTATATACTCTCTCCACGACCACAATCTCACAAGGAGATTAGATACACTCTCGACGACCACACTCTCACAAGGAGATTATACACTCTCTCCAGGTCCAGAATCTCACAAGGGGATTATACACTCTATCTACGACAACACTATTACAAGCAGATTACAGAATTCTCTCCACGACCACACTTGCACAAGGGGATTATGCGCTCTCACCACAACCACACTCTCACAAGGAGATTATAAACTCTCTCCACGGCCACACTCTCACAAGGAGATTATACGCTCTGTACAGGACCAAACACTCACAAGGAGATTATACACTCACTCAAAGAAGACACATTCAAAAGGAGATTATACACTCTCCCTACACGACCTCACTTCAACAAGGAGATTATACACTCTCTCCACGACCACACTCTCACAAGGAGATTATACACACTCACCATCACAACACTCTCACATGGAGATTATACACTCTCTCCACGACCACACTGTCAAAGGGAGATTATACATGCTCTCCAGGACCATACAATCACAAGAAGATTATACAGTCTTTCCACGACCACACTCTCACAATGAGAGTACACACTCTCTCCATGACGACACATTCACATGGAGATTATGCAGTCTGTCCAGGGCCACACTGTCACAAGCAGATTATACACTCTCTCCAGGACCACACTCTCACAAGGAGATTATACCCTCTCTCCAGGACCACATTCTCACAAGGAGATTATACACACTCTCCACGACCAAGCTTTCACAAGGAGCGTATTCACTCTCTCCACGACAACACTCTCACAAGGAGATTATACACTCTCTCCACGACCACACTCTCACAAGGAGAATACTCAATTCCCTCCAGTACCACACATGCACAAAGAGATTATACATTCTCACCACAACCACACTCTCACAAGGAGATTATGCACTCCCTCCACGACCACACTCTCAAAAGGAGATTATACACTCTCTCCAGGACCACACTCTCACAAGGAGATTATACCCTCTCTCTACAGGACCACACTCTCACAAGGAGATTATACACACTCTCCACGATCAACCTTTCACATGGAGATCACACACTCTCTCCACAACCACATTCTCCCAAGGAGGTTATACACTCTCTCCACGACACCAGTCTCACAAGGAGATGAAACACTCTCTCCACGACCACACTCTACAAGGAGATTATACACACTGACCACCACAACACTCTCACAAGGAGATTATACACTCTCTCCACGACCACACTGTCAAAAGGAGATTATACATGCTCTCCAGGACCATACCCTCACAAGGGGATTATACAGTCTTTCCACGACCACACTCTCACAATGAGATTACACACTCTCTCCATGACGACACATTCACATGGAGATTATGCACTCTGTCCACGGCCACACTCACAAGGAAATTATACACTCTCTCCATGACAACATTCTCACAAGCAGATTATATACGCTCTCCACGACCAACTTTCACAAGGGGATTATACACTCTTTCCACGACCACACTCTCACAAGGAGATTATACTCTCTCTCAACGACCACACTCTCACAAGCAGATTATACACGCTCTCCACGACCACAATCTCACAATGAGATTATATGCACTCTCGACGCCCACACTCTCACACTCTCATAAGGAGATTACACACTCTCTCCACGACCAGACATTCACATGGAGATTATACGCACTCGCCACGACCACACTCTCAGAAGGAGATTATACACACCCTCCAAGACCATACATTCACAAGTAGATGATACACTATCTCCATGACCACACTCTCACAAGGAGGTTCTACACGATCTCCAGGACCATACTCTCACAAGGAGATTATACACGCTCACCACGAGCACACACTCACAAGGAGATGTACACTCTCACCACGAACACACTCTCAAAAAGAGATTATAAGGTCTCTCCACGACCACACTGTCAAAAGCAGATGTTTTACACCCTCCACGACCACATCCTCACAAGGAGATTATACACTCTCTCCACGACCACATCCTCACAAGGAGATTATAAACTCTCTCCACGACCACAATCTCACAAGGAGATTATAAACTCTCTCCACGGCCACACTCTCACAAGGAGATTATATGCTCTGTACAGGACCAAACACTCACAAGGAGATTATACACTCACTCAAAGAAGACACATTCAAAAGGAGATTATACGCTCTCCCTACATGACCTCACTTCAACAAGGAGATTATACACTCTCTCCACGACCACACTCTCACAAGGAGATTATACACACTCACCATCACAACACTCTCACATGGAGATTATACACTCTCTCCACGACCACACTGTCAAAGGGAGATTATACATGCTCTCCAGGACCATACCCTCACAAGAAGTTTATACAGTCTTTCCACGACCACACTCTCACAATGAGATTACACACTCTCTCCATGACGACACATTCACATGGAGATTATGCACTCTGTCCACGGCCACACTCTCACAAGGAAATTATACACTCTTTCCACGACCACACTCTCACAAGGAGATTATACCCTCTCTCCAGGAGCACACTCTCACAAGGAGATTATACCCTCTCTCCAGGACCACACTCTCACAAGGAGATTATACACTCTCTCCAGTACCACACTCCTCCAGTACCACACATGCACAAAGAGATTTTACATTCTCACCACAACCACACTCTCTCAAGGAGATTATGCACTCCCTCCACGAGCACACTCTCAAAAGGAGATTATAAACTCTCTCCAGGACCACACTCTCACAAGGAGATTATACCCTCTGTCTACAGGACCACACTCTCACAAGGAGATTATATGCACTCTCAACGCCCACACTCTCACACTCCAGTAGGGAGATTACACACTCTGTCCACGACCAGACATTCACATGGAGATTATATGCACTCGCCACGACCACACTCTCAGAAGGAGATTATACACACCCTCCAAGACCATACATTCACAAGGAGATAATACGCTCCCTCCACGACCACACTCTCACAAGGAGATTATACACGCTCTCCACGACCACAATCTCACAAGGATATTAGATACACTCTCCACGACCACACTCTCACAAGGAGATTATACACTCTCTCCAGGTCCAGAATCTCACAAGGGGATTATACACTTTATCTACGAAAACACTATTACAAGCAGATTACACAATTCTCTCCACGACCACACTTGCACAAGGAGATTATGCGCTCTCACCACAACCACACTCTCACAAGGAGATTATAAACTCTCTCCACGTCCACACTCTCCCAAGCAGATTATACACTCCCTCCATGACCACATTATCACAAGGAGATTACACACTCTCTCCATGACCACACATTTCCATGGAGATTATGTACTCTCTCAACGGCCACACTCTCACAAGGAGATTATACACTCTCTCCAGGACCAAACTCTCACAAGGAGATTATACCCTCTCTCCAGGACCACACTCTCACAAGGAGATTATACCCTCTCTCCAGGACCACACTCTCACAAGGAGATTATACACACTCTCCACGACCAAGCTTTCACAAGGAAAGCATTCAGTCTCTCCACGACAACACTCTCACAAGGAGATTATACACTCTCTCCACGACCACACTCTCACCAGGAGATTACATAATTCCCTCCAGTACCACACATGCACAAAGAGATTTTACATTCTCACCACAACCACACTCTGTCAAGGAGATTATGCACTCCCTCCACGACCACACTCTCAAAAGGAAATTATAAACTCTCTCCAGGACCACACTCTCACAAGGAGATTATACCCTCTGTCTACAGGACCACACTCTCACAAGGAGATTATACACACTCTCCACGATCAAGCTTTCACATGGAGATTACACACTCTGTCTACAACCACATTCTCCCAAGGGGACTATACACTCTCTCCAGGACCACGCTCTGACAAGCAGATTATACACTCTCTCCATGACCACACTCTCACAAGGAGATTATACACTCTCAGAACGACCACACTCTCACAAGGAGATGTACACTCTTACCACGAACACGCTCTCAAAAAGAAATTTTCAGCTCTCTCCACGACCACAATCTCACAAGGAGATTAGATACACTCTCGACAACCACACTCTCACAAGGAGATTATGCAGTCCCTCCACGACGACAGTCTCAGAAGGAGATTATACACTTTCTCCATGACCACAGTCTGGCAAGCAGATTGTACACTCCCACCACGACCACATTCTCAAAGGAGATACGCACTCTCTCCACAACCATATTCTCCCAAGGAGATTATACACTCTCTCCAAGTCCATACATTCACAAGGAGATTGCACACTCTCTCCACGGCCACACTCTCACAAGGAGATTATACACTCTCTCCATGACCATACTCTCACAAGGAGATTATACACACTCTCCACGATCAAGCTTTCACACGGAGATTACACACTCTCTCCACAACCACATTCTCCCAAGGAGATTATACACTCTCTCCATGAAATCACTCTGACAAGGAGATTCTGTACTCCCTCCAAGTCAATACATTCACAAGGAGATTACACACTCTCTCCACGGCCACACTCTCACAAGGAGATTATACACTCTGTACAGGACCACACACTCACAAGGAGATTATACACTCTCTCCAGGAGCACACTCTCACAAGGAGTTTATGTTCTCTCTGCACAACCACACTCTCACAAGGGGACTATACACTCTCTCCACGACAACACTCTCACAAAGAGATTATACACTCTCTCCACGACTACACTTTCACAAGGAGATTATACACTCTTTCCACGACCACACTCTCACAAGCAGATTATACTCTCCCTCCATGACCACATTCTGAGAAGGTGATTATACACTCTCTCCTTGACCCCACTCTCACCAGGAGATTATACACGCTGTCCACGACTAGAATCTGACAAGGAGATTATATAAACTCTCGACGACCACACTCTGACATGGAAAATACATGCTCTCTCCACGACCATACATTTAAATGGGGATTATACCCTCTCTTCACGGCCACACGGTCACAAGGAGATTATTCACTCTCTCCAGGACCACACTCTCATAAGGAGATTACACAATTCCCTCCAAGGCAACATTTGTACAAGGGGAATATACACTCTCACTACAACCGCACTCTGACAAGGAGATTATGCACTCCCGCCACGACGACAGTCTCACAAGGAGATTATACACTCCCTCCACGACCACATTCTCACAAGGAGATTACGCACTCTTTCCATGACCACACATTTCCTTGCAGATTATGCAGTCTCTCCATGGCACACTGTCAAAAGGAGATTATACACTCTCTCCGGAACCACACACTCACAAGGGAATTATACACTCTCTCCACGACCACACTTTCACATAGAGATTACGCACTCTCACCACGACCACATTCTCACAAGGAGATTATACACTCTCTCCACGAACACACTTTCATAAGCAGATTATACACTCCTCCACGACCTAACTCTCACAAGGAGAAAATGCACTCTCTCCATACCCACACTCTCACAAGGAGATTATAGACACACTCCTTGACCACACTTTCAGAAGTAGATTATACTCTCTCTGCAACACCACACATTCACAAGGAGATTATACACTCTCTCCACGTCCACACTATCACAAGGAGATTATACACGCTCTCCACGACCACACTCTCACAAGGAGATTACACAATTCCCTCAATGACTACACGCTCACAAGGAGATTATACACTCTCACCATGACCAAACTCTCAGAAGGGGGTTATGCACTCCCTCCACGACCACTGTCTCACAAGGAGATTATGCACTCTCACCATCACAACATTGTCGCAAGGAGATAATACACCCTGTCCACGACCACACTGTGAAAAGGAGATTATACAGGCTCCCGAGGACCATACTCTCACAAGCAGATTATACACTCCATCTATGACCACACTCTCACAAGGAGACTATACACTGTCTCCACTACCACACACTCACAAGGAGATTATACATTCTCTCAAAGAAGACACATACAAAAGGAGATTATACACTCTCCCTGCACGACCTCACTTCAACAAGGAGATTATACACTCTCTCCACGACCACACTCTCACAAGGAGATGAAACACTCTCTCCACGACCACACTCTCACAAGGAGATTATACACACTGACCACCACAACACTCTCACAAGGAGATTATACACTCTCTCCACGACCACACTGTCAAAAGGAGATTATCCACGCTCTCCAGGACCATACCCTCACAAGGAGATTATACAGTCTTTCCACGACCACACTCTCACAATGAGATTACACACTCTCTCCATGACGATACATTCACATGGAGATTATGCACTCTCTGCACGGCCACACTCTCACAAGGATATTATACACTCTCTCCAGGACCACACTCTCACAGGGAGATTATACACTCTCTCCAGGACCACACTCTCACAAGGAGATTATAGACACTCTCCAAGACCAAGCTTTCACAAAGAGACTATACACTCTCTCCACGACCACACTCTCAGAAGGAGATTACACAATTCCCTCCAGAACCACACTTGCCCAAAGAGAGTATACATTCTCACCACAACCACACTCTCACAGGAGATTATGCACTCCCTCCACGACCACACTCCCACAAGGAGATTATACACTCTCTCCAGGACAACACTCTCCCAAGGAGTTTATGCACACTCTTTACGACAACACTCTCACAAGGAGATTATACACTCTCTCCACGACCACGTTCTCCCAAGGAGATTATACACTCTCTCCACGACCACAATCTCACAAGGAGATTATACGCTCTGTACAGGACCAAACACTCACAAGGAGATTATACACTCACTCAAAGAAGACAGATTCAAAAGGAGATTATACACTCTCCCTACATGACCTCACTGCAACAAGGAGATTATACACGCCCTCCACGACCACAATCTCACAACACTCTCGACGACCACATTCTCACAAGGAGATTATTCACTCTCTCCAGGTCCACAATCTCACAAGGGGATTATATACATTCTCTACGACAACATTATTACAAGCAGATTAGTCAATTCCCTCCACGACCATACTTGCTCAAGGAGAATATGCGCTCTCACCCGAACCACACTCTCACAAGGAGATTATACACTCTCTCCCCGTCCACACTCTCACAAGCAGATTATACACTCACTCCATGACCACATTATCACAAGGAGATTATACACTCTCTCCACGACCACAGTTTCACAAAGAGATAATACACTCTCTCCACGGCCAAATATTCACCAGGAGATTATACACTCTCTCCAGGACCACATTCTCACAAGTAGATTATAAACTCCCCCCACGACAACATTCTCACATGGAGATTAAACATTCTCTCCACGACACCACTCTCAAAATGATTATACACTCTCGCAAGGACCACACTCTCACAAGGAGATTATACACACTCTCCACGACCAAGCTTTCACAAGGAGACTATACACTCTCTCCACGACAACACTCACAAGGAGATTATACACTGTCCCCACGACAACACTCTGACTTGGAGATTATACACTCTCTCCACGACTACACTCTCACAAGCAGGTTATACACTCTCTCCACGACCACACTCTCACAAGCAGATTATACACTCTCTCCACGACCACACTCTCACAAGCAGATTATACCGTCTCTCCACGACCACACAATCACATGGAGATTAAACACTCTCTTCAAGGCCACACAGTCACAAGGAGATTATACACACTCTCCACGACCAAGCTTTTACAAGGAGAATATACACCGTCTCCACGACCAAACTGTCTAAAGGAGATTATACATTCTCACCACGACAACACTTTCACAAGGAAATTATACAATCTCTCCACGACCACAATTTCACAAGGAGATTATATACACTCTCGGCGACCACACTCTCACAAGGAGATTACACACTCTCTCCACGACCACACATACACATGGAGATTATACACTCTCTTCAAGGCCACACAGTCACAAGGAGATTATTCACTCTCTCCAGGACCACAATCTCACAAGGAGATTATACACTCTCTCCACCGTAAAACTCTCAGAAGGAGATTACACAATTCGCTCCACGACCTCACTTGCACAAGGAGATTATGCACTCCCTCCACGACCACACTTTCACAAGAGATTATACACTCTCTCCACAACCACACTCTCCCAAGGAGATTATACACGCTCTCCAGGACCAGAACCTCTCAAGGCGATTATATACACTCTCGGCGACCACACTCTCACAAGGAGATTACACACTCTCTCCACGACCACACATACACATGGAGATTATACACTCTCTTCAAGGCCACACCGTCACAAGGAGATTATTCACTCTCACCACAACTACACTCTCACAAGGAGATTATACACTCTCTCCAGGACCACACTCTCACAAGGAGATTACACACTCTCTCCGCGACCACACATTTACATGGAGATTATGCACTCTTTCCACGGCCACACTCTCACAAGGAGATTATACACTCTTTCCACGACCACACTCTCACAAGGAGATTACACACTCTCTCCTCGACCACACTCACAGAAGCAGATTATACACGCTCTCCACGACCACAATCTCACAAGGAGATTATATGCACTCTCGACGCCCACACTCTCACACTCTCATAAGGAGATTACACGCTCCCTCCACGACCAGACATTCACATGGAGATTATACGCACTCGCCACGACCACACTCTCATAAGGAGATTACACACTCCCTCAAAGACCATACATTCACAAGGAGATGATACACTATCTCCACGACCACACTCTCAGAAGGAGATTCTACACGATCTCCAGGACCATACTCTCACAAGGAGATTATACACTCTCACCACGACCACACTCTCACAAGGAGATTATACACTCTCTCCAAGACGACACATTCACAAGGAGAATATACACTCCCTCCATGACCACACTCTCACAAGGAGATGTACACTCTCACCACGAACACACTCTCAAAAAGAGATTATAAGCTCTCTCCACGACCACACTGTCACAAGCAGATATTTTACTCCCTCCACGACCCCACTCTCACAAGGAGATTATACACGCTCTCCACGACCACAATCTCACAAGGAGATTAGATAAACTCCGATGACCACACTCTCACAAGGAGATTATTCACTCTCTCCAGGTCCACAATCTCACAAGGAGATTTCCATGTAGATTATGCACTCTCTCAATGGCCACACTCTCACAAGGAGATTCTACACGATCTCCAGGACCATACTCTCACAAGGAGATTATACACTCTCACCACGACGACACTCTCACAAGGAGATTATACACTCCCTCCACGACCACATTTGCAGAAGGAGATTATGTGCTCTCACCACAACCACACTCTCACAGGGAGATTATGCACTCCCTCCACGACCACACTTTCACAAGACATTATACACTCTCTCGACGACCACATTATCACAAGGAGATTACACACTCTCTCCATGACCACACATTTCCATGGAGATTATGCACTCTCTCAACGGCCACACTCTCACAAGGAGATTATACACTCTATCCAGGACCACACTCTCACAAGGAGATAATACCCTCTCTCCAGGACCACACTCTCACAAGGAGATTATACATACTCTCCACGACCAAGCTTTCACAAGGACACTATACACTCTCTCAACGACAACACTCTCACAAGGAGATTATGCAGTCCTTCGACGAACACACTTTCACAAGGAGATTATACACTCTCTCCAGGACCACTCTCTAACAAGGAGATTACACACTCTCCACGACGACACATTCACATGGAGATTATGCACTCTCTGCACGGCCACACTCTCACAAGGATATTATACACTCTCTCCAGGACCACACTCTCACAGGGAGATTATACACACTCTCCACGACCAAGCTTTCACAAACAGACTATACACTCTCTCCACGACCACACTCTCAGAAGGAGATTACACAATTCCCTCCAGAACCACACTTGCACAAAGAGATTATACATTCTCACTACAAACACACTCTCACAGGAGATTATGCACTCCCTCGACGATCACACTCCCACAAGGAGATTATACACTTTCTCCAGCACCACACTCTCACAAGGAGATCATACCCTCTCTCCAGGACCACATTCTCACAAGGAGTTTATGCACACTCTTCAAGACAACACTCTCACAAGGAGATTATACACTCTCTCTACAACCACGTTCTCCCAAGGAGATTATACACTCTCTCCACGACCACAATCTCACAAGGAGATTATACACTCCCTCCAAGTCCATACATTCACAAGGAGATTATACACTCTCTCCACGGCCACACTCTCACAAGGAGATTATACGCTCTGTACAGGACCAAACACTCACAAGGAGATTATACACTCACTCAAAGAAGACACATTCAAAAGGAGATTATACACTCTCCCTACACGACCTCACTTCAACAAGGAGATTATACACTCTCTCCACGACCACACTCTCACAAGGAGATTATACAACACTCTCACATGGAGATTATACACTCTCTCCACGACCACACTGTCAAAAGGAGATTATACATGCTCTCCAGGACCATACCCTCACAAGAAGATTATACAGTCTTTCCACGACCACACTCTCACAATGAGAGTACACACTCTCTCCATGACGACACATTCACATGGAGATTATGCACTCTGTCCACGACCACAATCTCACAAGGAGATTATACACTCTCTCCAAGTCCATACATTCACAAGGAGATTATGCACTCTCTCCACGGCCACACTCTCACAAGGAGATTATACGCTCTGTACAGGTCCAAACACTCACAAGGAGATTATACACTCACTCAAAGAAGACACATTCAAAAGGAGATTATACACTCTCCCTACACGACCTCACTTCAACAAGGAGAATATACACTCTCTCCACGACCACACTCTCACAAGGAGATTATACACACTCACCATCACAACACTCTCACATGGAGATTATACACTCTCTCCACGACCACACTGACAAAAGGAGATTATACATGCTCTCCAGGACCATACCCTCACAAGAAGATTATACAGTCTTTCCACGACCACACTCTCACAATGAGATTACACACTCTCTCCACGACGACACATTCACATGGAGATTATGCACTCTGTCCACGGCCACAATCTCACAATGGGATTATATGCACTCTCGACGCCCACACTCTCACACTCTCATAAGGAGATTAACACTCTCTCCACGACCAGACATTCACATGGAGATTATACGCACTCGCCACGACCACACTCTCATAAGGAGATTATACACTCCCTCAAAGACCATACATTCACAAGGAGATGATACACTATCTCCACGACCACACTCTCACAAGGAGATTCTACACGATCTCCAGGACCATACTCTCACAAGGAGATTATACACTCTCACCACGACCACACTCTCACAAGGAGATTATACACTCTCTCCAAGACGACACATTCACAAGGAGAATATATACTCCCTCCATGACCACACTCTCACAAGGAGATGATCACTCTCACCACGAACACCCTCTCAAAAAGAGATTATAAGCTCTCTCCACGACCACACTGTCACAAGCAGATATTTTACTCCCTCCACGACCACATCCTCACAAGGAGATTATACACTCTCTCCACGACCCCACTCTCACAAGGAGATTATACACGCTCTCCACGACCACAATTTCACAAGGAGATTAGATACACTCTCGACGACCACACTCTCACAAGGAGATTATTCACTCTCTCCAGGTCCACAATCTCACAAGGAGATTATACACTCTCTCTACGACAACACTATTACAAGCAGATTACACAATTCCCTCCACGACCACACTTGCACAAGGAGATTATGCGCTCTCACCACAACCACACTCTCACAGGGAGATTACGCACTCCCTCCACGACCACACTTTCACAAGACATTATACACTCTCTCCACGACCACATTATCACAAGGAGATTACACACTTTCTCCATGAGCACACATTTCCATGGAGATTATGCACTCTCTCAATGGCCACACTCTCACAATGAGATTATACCCTCTCTCCAGGACCACACTCTCACAAGGAGATTATACACACTCTCCACGACCACGCTTTCACAAGGACACTATACACTCTCTCCACGACAACATTCTCACAAGGAGATTATACACTCTCTCCACGACTCAAACTCTCACAAGGAGATTATACACTCTCTCCAGGACCACTCTCTAACAAGGAGATTATACACACTCTCCACGACCAACTTTCACAAGGGGATTATACACTCTCTCCACGATCACACTCTCACAAAAATATTATACACTCTCTAGACAACCACATTCTCACAAGGAGACTATACTCTCTCTCCGAACACACTCTCACAAGCAGATTATACACGCTCTCCAGGACCATACCCTCACAAGGAGATTATACAGACTTTCCACGACCACACTCTCACAATGAGATTACACATTCTCTCCACGACGACACATTCACATGGAGATTATGCACTCTCTGCACGGCCACACTCTCACAAGGATATTATACACTCTCTCCAGGACCACACTCTCACAGGGATATTATACACTCTCTCCAGGACCACACTCTCACAAGGAGATTATACACACTCTCCACGACCAAGCTTTCACAAAGAGACTATACACTCTCTCCATGACCACACTCTCAGAGGAGATTACACAATTCCCTTCAGAACCACACTTGCACAAAGAGATTATACATTCTCACTACAACCACACTCTCACAGGAGATTATTCACTCCCTCGACGACCACACTCCCACAAGGAGATTATACACTCTCTCCAGCACCACACTCTCACAAGGAGATCATACCCTCTCTCCAGGACCACATTCTCACAAGGAGTTTATGCACACTCTTCACGACAACACTCTCGCAAGGAGATTATACACTCTCTCCACAACCACGTTCTACCAAGGAGATTATACACTCTCTCCACGACCACAATCTCACAAGGAGATTATACACTCCCTTCAAGTCCATACATTCACAAGGAGATTATACACTCTCTCCACGGCCACTTTCTCACAAGGAGATTATACGCTCTGTACAGGACCAAACACTCACAAGGAGATTATACACTCACTCAAAGAAGACACATTCAAAAGGAGATTATACACTCTCCCTACACGACCTCACTTCAACAAGGAGATTATACACTCTCTCCACGACCACACTCTCACAAGCAGATTATACACACTCACCATCACAACACTCTCACATGGAGATTATACACTCACTCCACGACCACACTGTCAAAAGGAGATTATACATGCTCTCCAGGACCATACCCTCACAAGAAGATTATACAGTCTTTCCACGACCACACTCTCACAATGAGAGTACACACTCTCTCCATGACGACACATTCACATGGAGATTATGCACTCTGTCCACGGCCACACTGTCACAAGGAGATTATACACTCTCTCCAGGACCACACTCTCACAAGGAGATTATACCCTCTCTCCAGGACCACATTCTCACAGGGAGATTATACACACTCTCCACGACCAAGCTTTTACAAGGAGAATATACACCGTCTCCACGACCAAACTGTCTAAAGGAGATTATACATTCTCACCACGACAACACTCTCTCAAGGAAATTATACAATCTCTCCACGACCACAATTCACAAGGAGATTATATACACTCTCGGCGACCACACTCTCACAAGGAGATTACACACTCTCTCCACGACCACACATACACATGGAGATTATACACTCTCTTCAAGGCCACACAGTCACAAGGAGATTATTCACTCTCTCCAGGACCACAATCTCACAAGGAGATTATACACTCTCTCCACCGTAAAACTCTCAGAAGGAGATTACACAATTCGCTCCACGACCTCACTTGCACAAGGAGATTATGCACTCCCTCCACGACCACACTTTCACAAGAGATTATACACTCTCTCCACAACCACACTCTCCCAAGGAGATTATACACGCTCTCCAGGACCAGAACCTCTCAAGGCGATTATATACACTCTCGGCGACCACACTCTCACAAGGAGATTACACACTCTCTCCACGACCACACATACACATGGAGATTATACACTCTCTTCAAGGCCACACCGTCACAAGGAGATTATTCACTCTCACCACAACTACACTCTCACAAGGAGATTATACACTCTCTCCAGGTCCACAATCTCACAAGGAGATTTCCATGTAGATTATGCACTCTCTCAACGGCCACACTCTCACAAGGAGATTCTACACGATCTCCAGGACCATACTCTCACAAGGAGATTATACACTCTCACCACGACGACACTCTCACAAGGAGATTATACACTCCCTCCACGACCACATTTGCAGAAGGAGATTATGTGCTCTCACCACAACCACACTCTCACAGGGAGATTATGCACTCCCTCCACGACCACACTTTCACAAGACATTATACACTCTCTCGACGACCACATTATCACAAGGAGATTACACACTCTCTCCACGACGACACATTCACATGGAGATTATGCACTCTCTGCACGGCCACACTCTCACAAGGATATTATACACTCTCTCCAGGACCACACTCTCACAGGGAGATTATACACACTCTCCACGACCAAGCTTTCACAAAGAGACTATACACTCTCTCCACGACCACACTCTCAGAAGGAGATTACACAATTCCCTCCAGAACCACACTTGCACAAAGAGATTATACATTCTCACTACAAACACACTCTCACAGGAGATTATGCACTCCCTCGACGATCACACTCCCACAAGGAGATTATACACTTTCTCCAGCACCACACTCTCACAAGGAGATCATACCCTCTCTCCAGGACCACATTCTCACAAGGAGTTTATGCACACTCTTCAAGACAACACTCTCACAAGGAGATTATACACTCTCTCTACAACCACGTTCTCCCAAGGAGATTATACACTCTCTCCACGACCACAATCTCACAAGGAGATTATACACTCCCTCCAAGTCCATACATTCACAAGGAGATTATACACTCTCTCCACGGCCACACTCTCACAAGGAGATTATACGCTCTGTACAGGACCAAACACTCACAAGGAGATTATACACTCACTCAAAGAAGACACATTCAAAAGGAGATTATACACTCTCCCTACACGACCTCACTTCAACAAGGAGATTATACACTCTCTCCACGACCACACTCTCACAAGGAGATTATACAACACTCTCACATGGAGATTATACACTCTCTCCACGACCACACTCTCAGAAGGAGATTATACATGCTCTCCAGGACCATACCCTCACAAGAAGATTATACAGTCTTTCCACGACCACACTCTCACAATGAGAGTACACACTCTCTCCATGACGACACATTCACATGGAGATTATGCACTCTGTCCACGGCCACACTGTCACAAGGAGATTACACACTTTCTCCACGACCACACTCTCACAAGGAGATTATACACTCTCTCCACGACCACAATCTCACAAGGAGATTATACACTCTCTCCAAGTCCATACATTCACAAGGAGATTATGCACTCTCTCCACGGCCACACTCTCACAAGGAGATTATACGCTCTGTACAGGTCCAAACACTCACAAGGAGATTATACACTCACTCAAAGAAGACACATTCAAAAGGAGATTATACACTCTCCCTACACGACCTCACTTCAACAAGGAGAATATACACTCTCTCCACGACCACACTCTCACAAGGAGATTATACACACTCACCATCACAACACTCTCACATGGAGATTATACACTCTCTCCACGACCACACTGACAAAAGGAGATTATACATGCTCTCCAGGACCATACCCTCACAAGAAGATTATACAGTCTTTCCACGACCACACTCTCACAATGAGATTACACACTCTCTCCACGACGACACATTCACATGGAGATTATGCACTCTGTCCACGGCCACAATCTCACAATGGGATTATATGCACTCTCGACGCCCACACTCTCACACTCTCATAAGGAGATTAACACTCTCTCCACGACCAGACATTCACATGGAGATTATACGCACTCGCCACGACCACACTCTCATAAGGAGATTATACACTCCCTCAAAGACCATACATTCACAAGGAGATGATACACTATCTCCACGACCACACTCTCACAAGGAGATTCTACACGATCTCCAGGACCATACTCTCACAAGGAGATTATACACTCTCACCACGACCACACTCTCACAAGGAGATTATACACTCTCTCCAAGACGACACATTCACAAGGAGAATATATACTCCCTCCATGACCACACTCTCACAAGGAGATGATCACTCTCACCACGAACACACTCTCAAAAAGAGATTATAAGCTCTCTCCACGACCACACTGTCACAAGCAGATATTTTACTCCCTCCACGACCACATCCTCACAAGGAGATTATACACTCTCTCCACGACCCCACTCTCACAAGGAGATTATACACGCTCTCCACGACCACAATTTCACAAGGAGATTAGATACACTCTCGACGACCACACTCTCACAAGGAGATTATTCACTCTCTCCAGGTCCACAATCTCACAAGGAGATTATACACTCTCTCTACGACAACACTATTACAAGCAGATTACACAATTCCCTCCACGACCACACTTGCACAAGGAGATTATGCGCTCTCACCACAACCACACTCTCACAGGGAGATTACGCACTCCCTCCACGACCACACTTTCACAAGACATTATACACTCTCTCCACGACCACATTATCACAAGGAGATTACACACTTTCTCCATGAGCACACATTTCCATGGAGATTATGCACTCTCTCAATGGCCACACTCTCACAATGAGATTATACCCTCTCTCCAGGACCACACTCTCACAAGGAGATTATACACACTCTCCACGACCACGCTTTCACAAGGACACTATACACTCTCTCCACGACAACATTCTCACAAGGAGATTATACACTCTCTCCACGACTCAAACTCTCACAAGGAGATTATACACTCTCTCCAGGACCACTCTCTAACAAGGAGATTATACACACTCTCCACGACCAACTTTCACAAGGGGATTATACACTCTCTCCACGATCACACTCTCACAAAGAGATTATACACTCTCTAGACAACCACATTCTCACAAGGAGACTATACTCTCTCTCCGAACACACTCTCACAAGCAGATTATACACGCTCTCCAGGACCATACCCTCACAAGGAGATTATACAGACTTTCCACGACCACACTCTCACAATGAGATTACACATTCTCTCCACGACGACACATTCACATGGAGATTATGCACTCTCTGCACGGCCACACTCTCACAAGGATATTATACACTCTCTCCAGGACCACACTCTCACAGGGATATTATACACTCTCTCCAGGACCACACTCTCACAAGGAGATTATACACACTCTCCACGACCAAGCTTTCACAAAGAGACTATACACTCTCTCCATGACCACACTCTCAGAGGAGATTACACAATTCCCTTCAGAACCACACTTGCACAAAGAGATTATACATTCTCACTACAACCACACTCTCACAGGAGATTATTCACTCCCTCGACGACCACACTCCCACAAGGAGATTATACACTCTCTCCAGCACCACACTCTCACAAGGAGATCATACCCTCTCTCCAGGACCACATTCTCACAAGGAGTTTATGCACACTCTTCACGACAACACTCTCACAAGGAGATTATACACTCTCTCCACAACCACGTTCTACCAAGGAGATTATACACTCTCTCCACGACCACAATCTCACAAGGAGATTATACACTCCCTTCAAGTCCATACATTCACAAGGAGATTATACACTCTCTCCACGGCCACTTTCTCACAAGGAGATTATACGCTCTGTACAGGACCAAACACTCACAAGGAGATTATACACTCACTCAAAGAAGACACATTCAAAAGGAGATTATACACTCTCCCTACACGACCTCACTTCAACAAGGAGATTATACACTCTCTCCACGACCACACTCTCACAAGGAGATTATACACACTCACCATCACAACACTCTCACATGGAGATTATACACTCACTCCACGACCACACTGTCAAAAGGAGATTATACATGCTCTCCAGGACCATACCCTCACAAGAAGATTATACAGTCTTTCCACGACCACACTCTCACAATGAGAGTACACACTCTCTCCATGACGACACATTCACATGGAGATTATGCACTCTGTCCACGGCCACACTGTCACAAGGAGATTATACACTCTCTCCAGGACCACACTCTCACAAGGAGATTATACCCTCTCTCCAGGACCACATTCTCACAGGGAGATTATACACACTCTCCACGACCAAGCTTTCACAAGGAGAGTATTCACTCTCTCCACGACAACACTCTCACAAGGAGATTATACACTCTCTCCACGACCACACTCTCACAAGGAGATTACACAATTCCCTCCAGTACCACACATGCACAAAGAGATTATACATTCTCACCACAACCACACTCTGACAAGGAGATTATGCACTCCCTCCACGACCACACTCTCAAAAGGAGATTATACACTCTCTCCATGACCACACTCTCACAAGGAGATTATACCCTCTCTCTGCAGGACCACACTATCACAAGGAGATTATACACACTCTCCACGATCAAGCTTTCACATGGAGATTACACACTCTCTCCACAACCACATTCTCCCAAGGAGATTATACACTCTCTCCACGACACCAGTCTCACAAGGAGATTATACACACTGACCACCACAACACTCTCACAAGGAGATTATACACTCTCTCCACGACCACACTGTCAAAAGGAGATTATACATGCTCTCCAGGACCATACCCTCACAAGGAGATTATACAGTCTTTCCACGAACACAATCTCACAAGGAGATTATACACTCCCTCCAAGTCCATACATTCACAAGAAGATTACACACTCTCTCCACGGCCACACTCTCACAAGGAGATTATACGCTCTGTACAGGACCAAACACTCACAAGGAGATTATACACTCTCTCAAAGAAGACACATTCAAAAGGAGATTGTACACTCTCCCTAAACGACCTCACTTCATCAAGGAGATTATACACTCTCTCCACGACCATACTCTCACAAGGAGATGAAACACTCTCTCCATGACCACACTGTCAAAAGGAGATTATACATGCTTTCCAGGACCATACCCTCACAAGAAGATTATACAGTCTTTCCACGACCACACTCTCACAATGAGAGTACACACTCTCTCCATGACGACACATTCACATGGAGATTATGCACTCTGTCCACGGCCACACTGTCACAAGGAGATTACACACTTTCTCCACGACCACACTCTCACAAGCAGATTATACACGCTCTCCACGACCACAATCTCACAAGGAGATTATATGCACTCTCGATGCCCACACTCTCACACTCTCATAAGGAGATTACACACTCTCTCCACGACCAGACATTCACATGGAAAATAATACGTACTCGCCACGACCACACTCTCATAAGGAGATTATACACTCCCTCAAAGACCATACATTCACAAGGAGATGATACACTATCTCCACGACCACACTCTCACAAGGAGATTCTACACGATCTCCAGGACCATACTCTCACAAGGAGATTATACACTCTCAATACGACTACACTCTCACAAGGAGATTATACACTCTCTCCAAGACGACACATTCACAAGGAGAATATACACTCCCTCCATGACCACACTCTCACAAGGAGATGTAGACTCTCACCATGAACACACTCTCAAAAAGAGATTATAAGCTCTCTCCACAACCACACTGTCACAAGCAGATATTTTACACCCTCCACGACCACATCCTCACAAGGAGATTATACACTCTCTCCACGACCCCACTCTCACAAGGAGATTATACACGCTCTCCACGACCACAATCTCACAAGGAGATTATTCACTCTCTCCAGGTCCACAATCTCACAAGGAGATTATACACTCTCTCTACGACAACACTATTACAAGCAGATTACACAATTCCCTCCACGACCACACTTGCACAAGGAGATTATGCGCTCTCACCACAACCACACTCTCACAGGGAGATTATGCACTCCCTCCACCACCACACTTTCACAAGACATTATACACTCTCTCTACGACCACATTATCACAAGGAGATTACACACTCTCTCCATGACCACACATTTCCATGGAGATTATGCACTCTCTCAACGGCCACACTCTCATAAGGAGACTCTACACGATCTCCAGGACCATACTCTCACAAGGAGATTATACACTCTCACCACGACGACACTCTCACAAAGAGATTCTACACGATCTCCAGGACCATACTCTCACAAGGAGATTATACACTCTCACCACGACCACACTCTCACAAGGAGATTATACACTCTCTCCAAGACGACACATTCACAAGGAGAATATACACTCCCTCCATGACCACACTCTCACAAGGAGATGTACACTCTCACCACGAACACACTCTCAAAAAGAGATTATAAGCTCTCTCCACGACTACACTGTCACAAGCAGATATTTTACTCCCTCCACGACCACAATCTCACAAGGAGATTAGATACACTCTCGACGACCACACTCTCACAAGGAGATTATTCACTCTCTCCAGGTCCACAATCTCACAAGGAGATTATACACTCTCTCTACGACAACACTATTACAAGCAGATTACACAATTCCCTCCACGACCACACTTGCACAAGGAGATTATGCGCTCTAACCACAACCACACTCTCACAGGGAGATTATGCACTCCCTCCACGACCACACTTTCACAAGACATTATACACTCTCTCGACGACCACATTATCACAAGGAGATTACACACTCTCTCCATGACCACACATTTCCATGGAGATTATGGACTCTCTCAACGGCCACACTCTCACAAGGAGATTATACACTCTCTCCAGGATCACACTCTCACAAGGAGATAATACCCTCTCTCCAGGACCACACTCTCACAAGGAGATTATACACACTCTCCACGACCAAGCTTTCACAAGGACACTATACACTCTCTCAACGACAACACTCTCACAAGGAGATTATGCAGTCTCTCGACGACCACACTTTCACAAGGAGATTATACACTCTCTCCACGACTCAAACTCTCACAAGGAGATTATACACTCTCTCCAGGACCACTCTCTAACAAGGAGATTATACACACTCTCCACGATGACACATTCACATGGAGATTATGCACTCTCTGCACGGCCACACTCTCACAAGGGGATTATACACTCTCTCCACGATCACACTCTCACAAGGAGATTATACACTCTCTAGACGACCACATTCTCACAAGGAGACTATACTCTCTCACCGAACACACTCTCACAAGCAGATTATACACGCTCTCCAGGACCATACCCTCACAAGGAGATTATACAGTCTTTCCACGAGCACACTCTCACAATGAGATTACACATTCTCTCCACGACGACATATTCACATGGAGATTATGCACTCTCTGCACGGCCACACTCTCACAAGGATATTATACACTCTCTCCATGACCACACTCTCACAGGGAGATTATACACTCTCTCCAGGACCACACTCTCACAGGGAGATTATACACACTCTCCACGACCAAGCTTTCACAAAGAGACTATACACTCTCTCCACGACCACACTCTCAGAAGGAGATTACACAATTCCCTCCAGAACCACACTTGCACAAAGAGATTATACATTCTCACTACAACCACACTCTCACAGGAGATTATACACTCTCTCCAGCACCACACTCTCACAAGGAGATCATACCCTCTCTCCAGGACCACATTCTCACAAGGAGTTTATGCACACTCTTCAAAACACTCTCACAAGGAGATTATACACTCTCTCCACGACCACAATCTCACAAGGAGATTATACACTCTCTCCAAGTCCATACATTCACAAGGAGATTATGCACTCTCTCCACGGCCACACTCTCACAAGGAGATTATACGCTCTGTACAGGTCCAAACACTCACAAGGAGATTATACACTCACTCAAAGAAGACACATTCAAAAGGAGATTATACACTCTCCCTACACGACCTCACTTCAACAAGGAGAATATACACTCTCTCCACGACCACACTCTCACAAGGAGATTATACACACTCACCATCACAACACTCTCACATGGAGATTATACACTCTCTCCACGACCACACTGACAAAAGGAGATTATACATGCTCTCCAGGACCATACCCTCACAAGAAGATTATACAGTCTTTCCACGACCACACTCTCACAATGAGATTACACACTCTCTCCACGACGACACATTCACATGGAGATATGCACTCTGTCCACGGCCACAATCTCACAATGGGATTATATGCACTCTCGACGCCCACACTCTCACACTCTCATAAGGAGATTAACACTCTCTCCACGACCAGACATTCACATGGAGATTATACGCACTCGCCACGACCACACTCTCATAAGGAGATTATACACTCCCTCAAAGACCATACATTCACAAGGAGATGATACACTATCTCCACGACCACACTCTCACAAGGAGATTCTACACGATCTCCAGGACCATACTCTCACAAGGAGATTATACACTCTCACCACGACCACACTCTCACAAGGAGATTATACACTCTCTCCAAGACGACACATTCACAAGGAGAATATATACTCCCTCCATGACCACACTCTCACAAGGAGATGATCACTCTCACCACGAACACACTCTCAAAAAGAGATTATAAGCTCTCTCCACGACCACACTGTCACAAGCAGATATTTTACTCCCTCCACGACCACATCCTCACAAGGAGATTATACACTCTCTCCACGACCCCACTCTCACAAGGAGATTATACACGCTCTCCACGACCACAATTTCACAAGGAGATTAGATACACTCTCGACGACCACACTCTCACAAGGAGATTATTCACTCTCTCCAGGTCCACAATCTCACAAGGAGATTATACACTCTCTCTACGACAACACTATTACAAGCAGATTACACAATTCCCTCCACGACCACACTTGCACAAGGAGATTATGCGCTCTCACCACAACCACACTCTCACAGGGAGATTACGCACTCCCTCCACGACCACACTTTCACAAGACATTATACACTCTC
This sequence comes from Mobula birostris, assembly GCF_030028105.1. Taxonomy (NCBI): domain Eukaryota; kingdom Metazoa; phylum Chordata; class Chondrichthyes; order Myliobatiformes; family Myliobatidae; genus Mobula; species Mobula birostris. Next base: position 18,334 of record NW_027275982.1, on the reverse strand, counting down.
TCCACGACCACATTATCACAAGGAGATTACACACTTTCTCCATGAGCACACATTTCCATGGAGATTATGCACTCTCTCAATGGCCACACTCTCACAATGAGATTATACCCTCTCTCCAGGACCACACTCTCACAAGGAGATTATACACACTCTCCACGACCACGCTTTCACAAGGACACTATACACTCTCTCCACGACAACATTCTCACAAGGAGATTATACACTCTCTCCACGACTCAAACTCTCACAAGGAGATTATACACTCTCACCACGACCACACTCTCACAAGGAGATTATACACTCTCTCCAAGACGACACATTCACAAGGAGAATATATACTCCCTCCATGACCACACTCTCACAAGGAGATGATCACTCTCACCACGAACACACTCTCAAAAAGAGATTATAAGCTCTCTCCACGACCACACTGTCACAAGCAGATATTTTACTCCCTCCACGACCACATCCTCACAAGGAGATTATACACTCTCTCCACGACCCCACTCTCACAAGGAGATTATACACGCTCTCCACGACCACAATTTCACAAGGAGATTAGATACACTCTCGACGACCACACTCTCACAAGGAGATTATTCACTCTCTCCAGGTCCACAATCTCACAAGGAGATTATACACTCTCTCTACGACAACACTATTACAAGCAGATTACACAATTCCCTCCACGACCACACTTGCACAAGGAGATTATGCGCTCTCACCACAACCACACTCTCACAGGGAGATTACGCACTCCCTCCACGACCACACTTTCACAAGACATTATACACTCTCTCCACGACCACATTATCACAAGGAGATTACACACTTTCTCCATGAGCACACATTTCCATGGAGATTATGCACTCTCTCAATGGCCACACTCTCACAATGAGATTATACCCTCTCTCCAGGACCACACTCTCACAAGGAGATTATACACACTCTCCACGACCACGCTTTCACAAGGACACTATACACTCTCTCCACGACAACATTCTCACAAGGAGATTATACACTCTCTCCACGACTCAAACTCTCACAAGGAGATTATACACTCTCTCCAGGACCACTCTCTAACAAGGAGATTATACACACTCTCCACGACCAACTTTCACAAGGGGATTATACACTCTCTCCACGATCACACTCTCACAAAGAGATTATACACTCTCTAGACAACCACATTCTCACAAGGAGACTATACTCTCTCTCCGAACACACTCTCACAAGCAGATTATACACGCTCTCCAGGACCATACCCTCACAAGGAGATTATACAGACTTTCCACGACCACACTCTCACAATGAGATTACACATTCTCTCCACGACGACACATTCACATGGAGATTATGCACTCTCTGCACGGCCACACTCTCACAAGGATATTATACACTCTCTCCAGGACCACACTCTCACAGGGATATTATACACTCTCTCCAGGACCACACTCTCACAAGGAGATTATACACACTCTCCACGACCAAGCTTTCACAAAGAGACTATACACTCTCTCCATGACCACACTCTCAGAGGAGATTACACAATTCCCTTCAGAACCACACTTGCACAAAGAGATTATACATTCTCACTACAACCACACTCTCACAGGAGATTATTCACTCCCTCGACGACCACACTCCCACAAGGAGATTATACACTCTCTCCAGCACCACACTCTCACAAGGAGATCATACCCTCTCTCCAGGACCACATTCTCACAAGGAGTTTATGCACACTCTTCACGACAACACTCTCACAAGGAGATTATACACTCTCTCCACAACCACGTTCTACCAAGGAGATTATACACTCTCTCCACGACCACAATCTCACAAGGAGATTATACACTCCCTTCAAGTCCATACATTCACAAGGAGATTATACACTCTCTCCACGGCCACTTTCTCACAAGGAGATTATACGCTCTGTACAGGACCAAACACTCACAAGGAGATTATACACTCACTCAAAGAAGACACATTCAAAAGGAGATTATACACTCTCCCTACACGACCTCACTTCAACAAGGAGATTATACACTCTCTCCACGACCACACTCTCACAAGGAGATTATACACACTCACCATCACAACACTCTCACATGGAGATTATACACTCACTCCACGACCACACTGTCAAAAGGAGATTATACATGCTCTCCAGGACCATACCCTCACAAGAAGATTATACAGTCTTTCCACGACCACACTCTCACAATGAGAGTACACACTCTCTCCATGACGACACATTCACATGGAGATTATGCACTCTGTCCACGGCCACACTGTCACAAGGAGATTATACACTCTCTCCAGGACCACACTCTCACAAGGAGATTATACCCTCTCTCCAGGACCACATTCTCACAGGGAGATTATACACACTCTCCACGACCAAGCTTTCACAAGGAGAGTATTCACTCTCTCCACGACAACACTCTCACAAGGAGATTATACACTCTCTCCACGACCACACTCTCACAAGGAGATTACACAATTCCCTCCAGTACCACACATGCACAAAGAGATTATACATTCTCACCACAACCACACTCTGACAAGGAGATTATGCACTCCCTCCACGACCACACTCTCAAAAGGAGATTATACACTCTCTCCATGACCACACTCTCACAAGGAGATTATACCCTCTCTCTGCAGGACCACACTATCACAAGGAGATTATACACACTCTCCACGATCAAGCTTTCACATGGAGATTACACACTCTCTCCACAACCACATTCTCCCAAGGAGATTATACACTCTCTCCACGACACCAGTCTCACAAGGAGATTATACACACTGACCACCACAACACTCTCACAAGGAGATTATACACTCTCTCCACGACCACACTGTCAAAAGGAGATTATACATGCTCTCCAGGACCATACCCTCACAAGGAGATTATACAGTCTTTCCACGAACACAATCTCACAAGGAGATTATACACTCCCTCAAAGACCATACATTCACAAGGAGATGATACACTATCTCCACGACCACACTCTCACAAGGAGATTCTACACGATCTCCAGGACCATACTCTCACAAGGAGATTATACACTCTCAATACGACTACACTCTCACAAGGAGATTATACACTCTCTCCAAGACGACACATTCACAAGGAGAATATACACTCCCTCCATGACCACACTCTCACAAGGAGATGTAGACTCTCACCATGAACACACTCTCAAAAAGAGATTATAAGCTCTCTCCACAACCACACTGTCACAAGCAGATATTTTACACCCTCCACGACCACATCCTCACAAGGAGATTATACACTCTCTCCACGACCCCACTCTCACAAGGAGATTATACACGCTCTCCACGACCACAATCTCACAAGGAGATTATTCACTCTCTCCAGGTCCACAATCTCACAAGGAGATTATACACTCTCTCTACGACAACACTATTACAAGCAGATTACACAATTCCCTCCACGACCACACTTGCACAAGGAGATTATGCGCTCTCACCACAACCACACTCTCACAGGGAGATTATGCACTCCCTCCACCACCACACTTTCGCAAGACATTATACACTCTCTCTACGACCACATTATCACAAGGAGATTACACACTCTCTCCATGACCACACATTTCCATGGAGATTATGCACTCTCTCAACGGCCACACTCTCATAAGGAGACTCTACACGATCTCCAGGACCATACTCTCACAAGGAGATTATACACTCTCACCACGACGACACTCTCACAAAGAGATTCTACACGATCTCCAGGACCATACTCTCACAAGGAGATTATACACTCTCACCACGACCACACTCTCACAAGGAGATTATACACTCTCTCCAAGACGACACATTCACAAGGAGAATATACACTCCCTCCATGACCACACTCTCACAAGGAGATGTACACTCTCACCACGAACACACTCTCAAAAAGAGATTATAAGCTCTCTCCACGACTACACTGTCACAAGCAGATATTTTACTCCCTCCACGACCACAATCTCACAAGGAGATTATTCACTCTCTCCAGGTCCACAATCTCACAAGGAGATTATACACTCTCTCTACGACAACACTATTACAAGCAGATTACACAATTCCCTCCACGACCACACTTGCACAAGGAGATTATGCGCTCTAACCACAACCACACTCTCACAGGGAGATTATGCACTCCCTCCACGACCACACTTTCAGAAGACATTATACACTCTCTCGACGACCACATTATCACAAGGAGATTACACACTCTCTCCATGACCACACATTTCCATGGAGATTATGGACTCTCTCAACGGCCACACTCTCACAAGGAGATTATACACTCTCTCCAGGATCACACTCTCACAAGGAGATAATACCCTCTCTCCAGGACCACACTCTCACAAGGAGATTATACACACTCTCCACGACCAAGCTTTCACAAGGACACTATACACTCTCTCAACGACAACACTCTCACAAGGAGATTATGCAGTCTCTCGACGACCACACTTTCACAAGGAGATTATACACTCTCTCCACGACTCAAACTCTCACAAGGAGATTATACACTCTCTCCAGGACCACTCTCTAACAAGGAGATTATACACACTCTCCACGACGACACATTCACATGGAGATTATGCACTCTCTGCACGGCCACACTCTCACAAGGGGATTATACACTCTCTCCACGATCACACTCTCACAAGGAGATTATACACTCTCTAGACGACCACATTCTCACAAGGAGACTATACTCTCTCACCGAACACACTCTCACAAGCAGATTATACACGCTCTCCAGGACCATACCCTCACAAGGAGATTATACAGTCTTTCCACGAGCACACTCTCACAATGAGATTACACATTCTCTCCACGACGACATATTCACATGGAGATTATGCACTCTCTGCACGGCCACACTCTCACAAGGATATTATACACTCTCTCCATGACCACACTCTCACAGGGAGATTATACACTCTCTCCAGGACCACACTCTCACAGGGAGATTATACACACTCTCCACGACCAAGCTTTCACAAAGAGACTATACACTCTCTCCACGACCACACTCTCAGAAGGAGATTACACAATTCCCTCCAGAACCACACTTGCACAAAGAGATTATACATTCTCACTACAACCACACTCTCACAGGAGATTATACACTCTCTCCAGCACCACACTCTCACAAGGAGATCATACCCTCTCTCCAGGACCACATTCTCACAAGGAGTTTATGCACACTCTTCAAAACACTCTCACAAGGAGATTATACACTCTCTCCACGACCACAATCTCACAAGGAGATTATACACTCTCTCCAAGTCCATACATTCACAAGGAGATTATGCACTCTCTCCACGGCCACACTCTCACAAGGAGATTATACGCTCTGTACAGGTCCAAACACTCACAAGGAGATTATACACTCACTCAAAGAAGACACATTCAAAAGGAGATTATACACTCTCCCTACACGACCTCACTTCAACAAGGAGAATATACACTCTCTCCACGACCACACTCTCACAAGGAGATTATACACACTCACCATCACAACACTCTCACATGGAGATTATACACTCTCTCCACGACCACACTGACAAAAGGAGATTATACATGCTCTCCAGGACCATACCCTCACAAGAAGATTATACAGTCTTTCCACGACCACACTCTCACAATGAGATTACACACTCTCTCCACGACGACACATTCACATGGAGATTATGCACTCTGTCCACGGCCACAATCTCACAATGGGATTATATGCACTCTCGACGCCCACACTCTCACACTCTCATAAGGAGATTAACACTCTCTCCACGACCAGACATTCACATGGAGATTATACGCACTCGCCACGACCACACTCTCATAAGGAGATTATACACTCCCTCAAAGACCATACATTCACAAGGAGATGATACACTATCTCCACGACCACACTCTCACAAGGAGATTCTACACGATCTCCAGGACCATACTCTCACAAGGAGATTATACACTCTCACCACGACCACACTCTCACAAGGAGATTATACACTCTCTCCAAGACGACACATTCACAAGGAGAATATATACTCCCTCCATGACCACACTCTCACAAGGAGATGATCACTCTCACCACGAACACACTCTCAAAAAGAGATTATAAGCTCTCTCCACGACCACACTGTCACAAGCAGATATTTTACTCCCTCCACGACCACATCCTCACAAGGAGATTATACACTCTCTCCACGACCCCACTCTCACAAGGAGATTATACACGCTCTCCACGACCACAATTTCACAAGGAGATTAGATACACTCTCGACGACCACACTCTCACAAGGAGATTATTCACTCTCTCCAGGTCCACAATCTCACAAGGAGATTATACACTCTCTCTACGACAACACTATTACAAGCAGATTACACAATTCCCTCCACGACCACACTTGCACAAGGAGATTATGCGCTCTCACCACAACCACACTCTCACAGGGAGATTACGCACTCCCTCCACGACCACACTTTCACAAGACATTATACACTCTCTCCACGACCACATTATCACAAGGAGATTACACACTTTCTCCATGAGCACACATTTCCATGGAGATTATGCACTCTCTCAACGGCCACACTCTCACAATGAGATTATACCCTCTCTCCAGGACCACACTCTCACAAGGAGATTATACACACTCTCCACGACCACGCTTTCACAAGGACACTATACACTCTCTCCACGACAACATTCTCACAAGGAGATTATACACTCTCTCCACGACTCAAACTCTCACAAGGAGATTATACACTCTCTCCAGGACCACTCTCTAACAAGGAGATTAAACACACTCTCCACGACCAACTTTCACAAGGGGATTATACACTCTCTCCACGATCACACTCTCACAAAGAGATTATACACTCTCTAGACAACCACATTCTCACAAGGAGACTATACTCTCTCTCCGAACACACTCTCACAAGCAGATTATACACGCTCTCCAGGACCATACCCTCACAAGGAGATTATACAGACTTTCCACGACCACACTCTCACAATGAGATTACACATTCTCTCCACGACGACACATTCACATGGAGATTATGCACTCTCTGCACGGCCACACTCTCACAAGGATATTATACACTCTCTCCAGGACCACACTCTCACAGGGATATTATACACTCTCTCCAGGACCACACTCTCACAAGGAGATTATACACACTCTCCACGACCAAGCTTTCACAAAGAGACTATACACTCTCTCCATGACCACACTCTCAGAGGAGATTACACAATTCCCTTCAGAACCACACTTGCACAAAGAGATTATACATTCTCACTACAACCACACTCTGACAGGAGATTATTCACTCCCTCGACGACCACACTCCCACAAGGAGATTATACACTCTCTCCAGCACCACACTCTCACAAGGAGATCATACCCTCTCTCCAGGACCACATTCTCACAAGGAGTTTATGCACACTCTTCACGACAACACTCTCACAAGGAGATTATACACTCTCTCCACAACCACGTTCTACCAAGGAGATTATACACTCTCTCCACGACCACAATCTCACAAGGAGATTATACACTCCCTTCAAGTCCATACATTCACAAGGAGATTATACACTCTCTCCACGGCCACTTTCTCACAAGGAGATTATACGCTCTGTACAGGACCAAACACTCACAAGGAGATTATACACTCACTCAAAGAAGACACATTCAAAAGGAGATTATACACTCTCCCTACACGACCTCACTTCAACAAGGAGATTATACACTCTCTCCACGACCACACTCTCACAAGGAGATTATACACACTCACCATCACAACACTCTCACATGGAGATTATACACTCTCTCCATGACCACACTGTCAAAAGGAGATTATACATGCTCTCCAGGACCATACCCTCACAAGAAGATTATACAGTCTTTCCACGACCACACTCTCACAATGAGAGTACACACTCTCTCCATGACGACACATTCACATGGAGATTATGCACTCTGTCCACGGCCACACTGTCACAAGGAGATTATACACTCTCTCCAGGACCACACTCTCACAAGGAGATTATACCCTCTCTCCAGGACCACATTCTCACAGGGAGATTATACACACTCTCCACGACCAAGCTTTCACAAGGAGAGTATTCACTCTCTCCACGACAACACTCTCACAAGGAGATTATACACTCTCTCCACGACCACACTCTCACAAGGAGATTACACAATTCCCTCCAGTACCACACATGCACAAAGAGATTATACATTCTCACCATAACCACACTCTGACAAGGAGATTATGCACTCCCTCCACGACCAGACTCTCAAAAGGAGATTATACACTCTCTCCATGACCACACTCTCACAAGGAGATTATACCCTCTCTCTGCAGGACCACACTATCACAAGGAGATTATACACACTCTCCACGATCAAGCTTTCACATGGAGATTACACACTCTCTCCACAACAACATTCTCCCAAGGAGATTATACACTCTCTCCACGACACCAGTCTCACAAGGAGATTATACACACTGACCACCACAACACTCTCACAAGGAGATTATACACTCTCTCCACGACCACACTGTCAAAAGGAGATTATACATGCTCTCCAGGACCATACCCTCACAAGGAGATTATAGAGACTTTCCACGAACACAATCTCACAAGGAGATTATACACTCCCTCCAAGTCCATACATTCACAAGAAGATTACACACTCTCTCCACGGCCACACTCTCACAAGGAGATTATACGCTCTGTACAGGACCAAACACTCACAAGGAGATTATACACTCTCTCAAAGAAGACACATTCAAAAGGAGATTGTACACTCTCCCTAAACGACCTCACTTCATCAAGGAGATTATACACTCTCTCCACGACCATACTCTCACAAGGAGATGAAACACTTTCTCCATGACCACACTCTCACAAGGAGATTATAGACACTCACCATCACAACACTCTCACATGGAGATTATACACTCTCTCCATGACCACACTGTCAAAAGGAGATTATACATGCTCTCCAGGACCATACCCTCACAAGGAGATTATACAGTCTTTCCACGACCACACTCTCACAATGAGATTACACACTCTCTCCATGACGACACATTCACATGGATTTATGCACTCTGTCCACGGCCACACTCTCACAAGGAAATTATACACTCTCTCCAGGACTACATTCTCACAAGCCTATTATATACACTCTCCACGACCAACTTTCACAAGGGGATTATACACTCTTTCCACGACCACACTCTCACAAGGAGATTATACACGCTCTCCACGACCACAATCTCACAAGGAGATTATATGCACTCTCAACGCCCACACTCTCACACTCTCATAAGGAGATTACACACTCTCTCCACGACCAGACATTCACATGGAGATTATACGCACTCGCCACGACCACACTCTCAGAAGAAGATTATACACACCCTCCAAGACCATACATTCACAAGGAAATGATACACTATCTCCACGACCACACTCTCACAAGGAGATTCTACACGATCTCCAGGACCATACTCTCACAAGGAGATTATACACTCCCTCCACGACCACACTCTCACAAGGAGATGTACACTCTCACCACGAACACACTCTCAAAAAGAGATTATAAGCTCTCTCCACGACCACACTGTCAAAAGCAGATGTTTTACTCCCTCCACGACCACATCCTCACAAGGAGATTATACACTCTCTCCACGACCCCACTCTCACAAGGAAATTATACACGCTCTCCACGACCACAATCTCACAAGGAGATTAGATGCACTCTCGACGACCACACTCTCACAAGGAGATTACACACTCTCTCCAGGTCCAGAATCTCACAAGGGGATTATACACTCTATCTACGACAACACTATTACAAGCTGATTACACAATTCTCTCCACGACCACACTTGCCCAAGGTGATTATGCGCTCTCACCACAACCACACTCTCACAAGGAGATTATAAACTCTCTCCACGTCCACACTCTCCCAAGCAGATTATACACTCCCTCCATGACCACATTATCACAAGGAGATTACACACTCTCTCCATGACCACACATTTCCATGGAGATTATGCACTCTCTCAACGGCCACACTGTCACAAGGAGATTATACACTCTCTCCAGGACCAAACTCTCACAAGGAGATTATACCCTCTCTCCAGGACCACACTCTCACAAGGAGATTATACCCTCTCTCCAGGACCACACTCTCACAAGGAGATTATACACACTCTCCACGACCAAGCTTTCACAAGGAGAGTATTCAGTCTCTCCACGACAACACTCTCACAAGATGATTATACACTCTCTCCACGACCACACTCTCCCAAGGAGATTACATAATTCCTTCCAGTACCACACATGCACAAAGAGATTTTACATTCTCACCACAACCACACTCTCTCAAGGAGATTATGCACTCCCTCCACGACCACACTCTCAAAAGGAGATTATAAACTCTCTCCAGGACCACACTCTCTCAAGGAGATTATGCAGTCCCTCCACGACGACAGTCTCACAAGGAGATTATACACTTTCTCCATGACCACAGTCTTGCAAGCAGATTGTACACTCCCACCACGACTACATTCTCAAAGGAGATACACACTCTCTCCACAACCATATTCTCCCAAGGAGATTATACACTCTCTCCACGAAACCATTCTCACAAGGAGATTATACCCTCCCTCCATGTCCATACATTCACAAGGAGTTTGCACACTCTCTCCACGGCCACACTCTCACAAGGAGATTATACACTCTCTCTATGACCATACTCTCACAAGGAGATTATACACACTCTCCACGATCAAGCTTTCACACGGAGATTACACACTCTCACACAACCACATTCTCCCAAGGAGATTATACACTCTCTCCATGAAATAACTCTGACAAGGAGATTCTATACTCCCTCCAAGTCAATACATTCATAAGGAGATTACACACTCTCTCCACGGCCACACTCTCAGAAGGAGATTATACACTCTGTACAGGACCACACACTCACAAGGAGATTATACACTCTCTCCACGACAACAGTTTCACAAGGAGATTACACACTCTCTCCACGACCACACTCTCACAAGGAGATTATACACTCTCTCCACGACCACACTCTCACAAGGAGATTACATAATTCCCTCCAGTACCACACATGCACAAAGAGATTTTACAATCTCACCACAACCACACTCTCTCAAGGAGATTATGCACTCCCTCCACGACCACACTCTCAAAAGGAGATGATCACTCTCACCACGAACACACTCTCAAAAAGAGATTATAAGCTCTCTCCACGACCACACTGTCACAAGCAGATATTTTACTCCCTCCACGACCACATCCTCACAAGGAGATTATACACTCTCTCCAAGACGACACATTCACAAGGAGAATATATACTCCCTCCATGACCACACTCTCACAAGGAGATGATCACTCTCACCACGAACACACTCTCAAAAAGAGATTATAAGCTCTCTCCACGACCACACTGTCACAAGCAGATATTTTACTCCCTCCACGACCACATCCTCACAAGGAGATTATACACTCTCTCCACGACCCCACTCTCACAAGGAGATTATACACGCTCTCCACGACCACAATTTCACAAGGAGATTAGATACACTCTCGACGACCACACTCTCACAAGGAGATTATTCACTCTCTCCAGGTCCACAATCTCACAAGGAGATTATACACTCTCTCTACGACAACACTATTACAAGCAGATTACACAATTCCCTCCACGACCACACTTGCACAAGGAGATTATGCGCTCTCACCACAACCACACTCTCACAGGGAGATTACGCACTCCCTCCACGACCACACTTTCACAAGACATTATACACTCTCTCCACGACCACATTATCACAAGGAGATTACACACTTTCTCCATGAGCACACATTTCCATGGAGATTATGCACTCTCTCAACGGCCACACTCTCACAATGAGATTATACCCTCTCTCCAGGACCACACTCTCACAAGGAGATTATACACACTCTCCACGACCACGCTTTCACAAGGACACTATACACTCTCTCCACGACAACATTCTCACAAGGAGATTATACACTCTCTCCACGACTCAAACTCTCACAAGGAGATTATACACTCTCTCCAGGACCACTCTCTAACAAGGAGATTAAACACACTCTCCACGACCAACTTTCACAAGGGGATTATACACTCTCTCCACGATCACACTCTCACAAAGAGATTATACACTCTCTAGACAACCACATTCTCACAAGGAGACTATACTCTCTCTCCGAACACACTCTCACAAGCAGATTATACACGCTCTCCAGGACCATACCCTCACAAGGAGATTATACAGACTTTCCACGACCACACTCTCACAATGAGATTACACATTCTCTCCACGACGACACATTCACATGGAGATTATGCACTCTCTGCACGGCCACACTCTCACAAGGATATTATACACTCTCTCCAGGACCACACTCTCACAGGGATATTATACACTCTCTCCAGGACCACACTCTCACAAGGAGATTATACACACTCTCCACGACCAAGCTTTCACAAAGAGACTATACACTCTCTCCATGACCACACTCTCAGAGGAGATTACACAATTCCCTTCAGAACCACACTTGCACAAAGAGATTATACATTCTCACTACAACCACACTCTGACAGGAGATTATTCACTCCCTCGACGACCACACTCCCACAAGGAGATTATACACTCTCTCCAGCACCACACTCTCACAAGGAGATCATACCCTCTCTCCAGGACCACATTCTCACAAGGAGTTTATGCACACTCTTCACGACAACACTCTCACAAGGAGATTATACACTCTCTCCACAACCACGTTCTACCAAGGAGATTATACACTCTCTCCACGACCACAATCTCACAAGGAGATTATACACTCCCTTCAAGTCCATACATTCACAAGGAGATTATACACTCTCTCCACGGCCACTTTCTCACAAGGAGATTATACGCTCTGTACAGGACCAAACACTCACAAGGAGATTATACACTCACTCAAAGAAGACACATTCAAAAGGAGATTATACACTCTCCCTACACGACCTCACTTCAACAAGGAGATTATACACTCTCTCCACGACCACACTCTCACAAGGAGATTATACACACTCACCATCACAACACTCTCACATGGAGATTATACACTCTCTCCACGACCACACTGTCAAAAGGAGATTATACATGCTCTCCAGGACCATACCCTCACAAGAAGATTATACAGTCTTTCCACGACCACACTCTCACAATGAGAGTACACACTCTCTCCATGACGACACATTCACATGGAGATTATGCACTCTGTCCACGGCCACACTGTCACAAGGAGATTATACACTCTCTCCAGGACCACACTCTCACAAGGAGATTATACCCTCTCTCCAGGACCACATTCTCACAGGGAGATTATACACACTCTCCACGACCAAGCTTTCACAAGGAGAGTATTCACTCTCTCCACGACAACACTCTCACAAGGAGATTATACACTCTCTCCACGACCACACTCTCACAAGGAGATTACACAATTCCCTCCAGTACCACACATGCACAAAGAGATTATACATTCTCACCATAACCACACTCTGACAAGGAGATTATGCACTCCCTCCACGACCAGACTCTCAAAAGGAGATTATACACTCTCTCCATGACCACACTCTCACAAGGAGATTATACCCTCTCTCTGCAGGACCACACTATCACAAGGAGATTATACACACTCTCCACGATCAAGCTTTCACATGGAGATTACACACTCTCTCCACAACAACATTCTCCCAAGGAGATTATACACTCTCTCCACGACACCAGTCTCACAAGGAGATTATACACACTGACCACCACAACACTCTCACAAGGAGATTATACACTCTCTCCACGACCACACTGTCAAAAGGAGATTATACATGCTCTCCAGGACCATACCCTCACAAGGAGATTATAGAGACTTTCCACGAACACAATCTCACAAGGAGATTATACACTCCCTCCAAGTCCATACATTCACAAGAAGATTACACACTCTCTCCACGGCCACACTCTCACAAGGAGATTATACGCTCTGTACAGGACCAAACACTCACAAGGAGATTATACACTCTCTCAAAGAAGACACATTCAAAAGGAGATTGTACACTCTCCCTAAACGACCTCACTTCATCAAGGAGATTATACACTCTCTCCACGACCATACTCTCACAAGGAGATGAAACACTTTCTCCATGACCACACTCTCACAAGGAGATTATAGACACTCACCATCACAACACTCTCACATGGAGATTATACACTCTCTCCATGACCACACTGTCAAAAGGAGATTATACATGCTCTCCAGGACCATACCCTCACAAGGAGATTATACAGTCTTTCCACGACCACACTCTCACAATGAGATTACACACTCTCTCCATGACGACACATTCACATGGATTTATGCACTCTGTCCACGGCCACACTCTCACAAGGAAATTATACACTCTCTCCAGGACTACATTCTCACAAGCCTATTATATACACTCTCCACGACCAACTTTCACAAGGGGATTATACACTCTTTCCACGACCACACTCTCACAAGGAGATTATACACGCTCTCCACGACCACAATCTCACAAGGAGATTATATGCACTCTCAACGCCCACACTCTCACACTCTCATAAGGAGATTACACACTCTCTCCACGACCAGACATTCACATGGAGATTATACGCACTCGCCACGACCACACTCTCAGAAGAAGATTATACACACCCTCCAAGACCATACATTCACAAGGAAATGATACACTATCTCCACGACCACACTCTCACAAGGAGATTCTACACGATCTCCAGGACCATACTCTCACAAGGAGATTATACACTCCCTCCACGACCACACTCTCACAAGGAGATGTACACTCTCACCACGAACACACTCTCAAAAAGAGATTATAAGCTCTCTCCACGACCACACTGTCAAAAGCAGATGTTTTACTCCCTCCACGACCACATCCTCACAAGGAGATTATACACTCTCTCCACGACCCCACTCTCACAAGGAAATTATACACGCTCTCCACGACCACAATCTCACAAGGAGATTAGATGCACTCTCGACGACCACACTCTCACAAGGAGATTACACACTCTCTCCAGGTCCAGAATCTCACAAGGGGATTATACACTCTATCTACGACAACACTATTACAAGCTGATTACACAATTCTCTCCACGACCACACTTGCCCAAGGTGATTATGCGCTCTCACCACAACCACACTCTCACAAGGAGATTATAAACTCTCTCCACGTCCACACTCTCCCAAGCAGATTATACACTCCCTCCATGACCACATTATCACAAGGAGATTACACACTCTCTCCATGACCACACATTTCCATGGAGATTATGCACTCTCTCAACGGCCACACTGTCACAAGGAGATTATACACTCTCTCCAGGACCAAACTCTCACAAGGAGATTATACCCTCTCTCCAGGACCACACTCTCACAAGGAGATTATACCCTCTCTCCAGGACCACACTCTCACAAGGAGATTATACACACTCTCCACGACCAAGCTTTCACAAGGAGAGTATTCAGTCTCTCCACGACAACACTCTCACAAGATGATTATACACTCTCTCCACGACCACACTCTCCCAAGGAGATTACATAATTCCTTCCAGTACCACACATGCACAAAGAGATTTTACATTCTCACCACAACCACACTCTCTCAAGGAGATTATGCACTCCCTCCACGACCACACTCTCAAAAGGAGATTATAAACTCTCTCCAGGACCACACTCTCTCAAGGAGATTATGCAGTCCCTCCACGACGACAGTCTCACAAGGAGATTATACACTTTCTCCATGACCACAGTCTTGCAAGCAGATTGTACACTCCCACCACGACTACATTCTCAAAGGAGATACACACTCTCTCCACAACCATATTCTCCCAAGGAGATTATACACTCTCTCCACGAAACCATTCTCACAAGGAGATTATACCCTCCCTCCATGTCCATACATTCACAAGGAGTTTGCACACTCTCTCCACGGCCACACTCTCACAAGGAGATTATACACTCTCTCTATGACCATACTCTCACAAGGAGATTATACACACTCTCCACGATCAAGCTTTCACACGGAGATTACACACTCTCACACAACCACATTCTCCCAAGGAGATTATACACTCTCTCCATGAAATAACTCTGACAAGGAGATTCTATACTCCCTCCAAGTCAATACATTCATAAGGAGATTACACACTCTCTCCACGGCCACACTCTCAGAAGGAGATTATACACTCTGTACAGGACCACACACTCACAAGGAGATTATACACTCTCTCCACGACAACAGTTTCACAAGGAGATTACACACTCTCTCCACGACCACACTCTCACAAGGAGATTATACACTCTCTCCACGACCACACTCTCACAAGGAGATTACATAATTCCCTCCAGTACCACACATGCACAAAGAGATTTTACAATCTCACCACAACCACACTCTCTCAAGGAGATTATGCACTCCCTCCACGACCACACTCTCAAAAGGAGATGATCACTCTCACCACGAACACACTCTCAAAAAGAGATTATAAGCTCTCTCCACGACCACACTGTCACAAGCAGATATTTTACTCCCTCCACGACCACATCCTCACAAGGAGATTATACACTCTCTCCAAGACGACACATTCACAAGGAGAATATATACTCCCTCCATGACCACACTCTCACAAGGAGATGATCACTCTCACCACGAACACACTCTCAAAAAGAGATTATAAGCTCTCTCCACGACCACACTGTCACAAGCAGATATTTTACTCCCTCCACGACCACATCCTCACAAGGAGATTATACACTCTCTCCACGACCCCACTCTCACAAGGAGATTATACACGCTCTCCACGACCACAATTTCACAAGGAGATTAGATACACTCTCGACGACCACACTCTCACAAGGAGATTATTCACTCTCTCCAGGTCCACAATCTCACAAGGAGATTATACACTCTCTCTACGACAACACTATTACAAGCAGATTACACAATTCCCTCCACGACCACACTTGCACAAGGAGATTATGCGCTCTCACCACAACCACACTCTCACAGGGAGATTACGCACTCCCTCCACGACCACACTTTCACAAGACATTATACACTCTCTCCACGACCACATTATCACAAGGAGATTACACACTTTCTCCATGAGCACACATTTCCATGGAGATTATGCACTCTCTCAACGGCCACACTCTCACAATGAGATTATACCCTCTCTCCAGGACCACACTCTCACAAGGAGATTATACACACTCTCCACGACCACGCTTTCACAAGGACACTATACACTCTCTCCACGACAACATTCTCACAAGGAGATTATACACTCTCTCCACGACTCAAACTCTCACAAGGAGATTATACACTCTCTCCAGGACCACTCTCTAACAAGGAGATTAAACACACTCTCCACGACCAACTTTCACAAGGGGATTATACACTCTCTCCACGATCACACTCTCACAAAGAGATTATACACTCTCTAGACAACCACATTCTCACAAGGAGACTATACTCTCTCTCCGAACACACTCTCACAAGCAGATTATACACGCTCTCCAGGACCATACCCTCACAAGGAGATTATACAGACTTTCCACGACCACACTCTCACAATGAGATTACACATTCTCTCCACGACGACACATTCACATGGAGATTATGCACTCTCTGCACGGCCACACTCTCACAAGGATATTATACACTCTCTCCAGGACCACACTCTCACAGGGATATTATACACTCTCTCCAGGACCACACTCTCACAAGGAGATTATACACACTCTCCACGACCAAGCTTTCACAAAGAGACTATACACTCTCTCCATGACCACACTCTCAGAGGAGATTACACAATTCCCTTCAGAACCACACTTGCACAAAGAGATTATACATTCTCACTACAACCACACTCTGACAGGAGATTATTCACTCCCTCGACGACCACACTCCCACAAGGAGATTATACACTCTCTCCAGCACCACACTCTCACAAGGAGATCATACCCTCTCTCCAGGACCACATTCTCACAAGGAGTTTATGCACACTCTTCACGACAACACTCTCACAAGGAGATTATACACTCTCTCCACAACCACGTTCTACCAAGGAGATTATACACTCTCTCCACGACCACAATCTCACAAGGAGATTATACACTCCCTTC
>NW_027275981.1:0-46904 GCF_030028105.1 Mobula birostris | reverse complement strand
CCCAAGTCATGGTCACAAATGCCTCTCCCAGGTCACGGTCTCACACACCTCTCCCAGGTCACGGTCTCACACACACCTCTCCCAGGTCACTGTCACTCACACACCTCTCCCAGGTCACGGTGACTCTCACACCCCTCCTAGGTCACAGTCACTGTCACACCTCTCCCAGGTAATAGTAACTCACTACTCTCCCAGTTCATGGTCACAAAAGACTCTCCCAGGTCACGGTCTCACACACACCTCTCCCAGGTCACGGTCACTTACACACCTCTCCTAGGTAATGGTCACTCACACACAACTCCCAGGTCATGGTTACACACACCTCTCCCAGTTCACGGTCTCACACACACCTCTCCCAGTTCACGGTCTCACACACACCCCTCCCGGGTCATGGTCACTCACACACTTCGCCCTCGTCACGGTCTCACACACATCTCTCCCAGGTCATGCTCACTCACACACCTCTCCCAGGTCACGTTTACACACACCTCTCCCAGGTCACGGTTACACACACACCTCTCTCAGGTTATGGTCACAAAAGTCTCTCCCAGGTCACGGTCTCACACACACCTCTCCCAGGTCACGGTCTCACACACATCGCCCTGGTCACGGTCTCACACACACCTCACCAGGTCACGGTCACTCACACACTTTGCCCAGGTCATGGTCTCACACACACCACTCTCAGGTCACGGTCACTCACACACTTCTCCCAGGTCACGGTCTGACACACATCTCTCCCAGGTCATAGTCACTCACAATCCTCTCCCAGGTCCTGGTCACTCATACACACCTCTCCAAGGTCACGTCTGACAAACACCTTTCCCAGGTCACGGTCACTCACTCCTCTCCCAGGTCACGGTCCCACACACACCTCTCCCAGGTCATGGTCACTCTCACACTTCTCCCAGGTCATGGTTACTCACTCCTCTCCCAGGTCATGGTCAGAAATGCCTCTCCCAGTTCACGGTCTCACACACCGCTCCCAGGTCAAGGTCTCACACACCTCTCCCAGGTCACCGTCTCACACACCTCTCCCAGGTCACGGTCTCAAACACCTCTCCCAGGTCACTGTCAGTCACACACATCTCCCAGGTGACGGTCACTCACACACCTCTCCCAAGTCACGGTCACTCACTCCTCTCCCAAGTCATGGTCACAAATGCCTCTCCCAGGTTACGGTCTCACACACACCTCTCCCAGGTCACTGTCACTCACACAAATCTCCCAGGTCACGGTGAATCTCACACCCCTCCTAGGTCACAGTCACTGTCACACCTCTCCCAGGTAATAGTAACTCACTACTCTCCCAGTTCATGGTCACAAAAGACTCTCCCAGGTCACGGTCTCACACACACCTCTCCCAGGTCACGGTCTCCTACACACCACTCTCAGGTCATGGTCACTCACACACCTCTCCCAGGTCACGGTCTCACACACACCTCTCCCAGTTGACGGTCTGACACACAAATCTCCCAGATCATGGTCACTCACTCCTCTACCAGGTCACGGTCTCAAACACCTCTCCCAGGTCACGGTCACTCACACACCTCTCCCAGGTCACGGCCACTATCACACTTCACCTAGGTGATGGTCACTCACTCCTCTCCCAGGTAATGGTCACAAATGCCTCTCCCAGGTCACGGTCTCACACACCGCTCCCAGGTCAAGGTCTCACACACCTCTCCCAGGTCACGGTCTCACACACCTCTCCCAGATCACGATCTCACACACCTCTC
Source organism: Mobula birostris (assembly GCF_030028105.1). Taxonomy (NCBI): domain Eukaryota; kingdom Metazoa; phylum Chordata; class Chondrichthyes; order Myliobatiformes; family Myliobatidae; genus Mobula; species Mobula birostris. The sequence goes on along the minus strand of NW_027275981.1, from coordinate 45,165 downwards.
CCAGGTCACAGTCACTCACACACACCTCTCCCAGGTCACGGTCACTCACACACCTCTCCCAGGTCACGGTCTCACACACCTCTCCCAGGTCACGGTCTCACACACATCCCCCAGGTCATGATCACTCACACACCTCTCCCAGGTACTGGTCATTCACACACTTCTCCCAGGTCACGATCTCGCACACCTTTCCCAGGTCACGGTCTCACACACATCCCCCAGGTCATGGTCACTCACACACCTCTCCCAGGAACCGGTCATTCACACACCTCTCCGAGATCACGGTTTCACACACATCTCCCAGGTCACAATCTCACACACCTCCCCCAGGTCATGGTTACACACACACACCTCTCCCAGTATACAGCTCACACACCTCTCCCAGGTCATGGTCACTCACACACTTCTCCCAGGTTCTGGTCTCACACACCTCTCCCAGGTCACGGTCTCACACACACCTCTCTGAGGTCATGGTTACACACACCTCTCACAGGTCAAGTTCACACTCACACCTCTCCTAGGTCATGGTCACTCACACACCACCCCTAGGTCATGGTTACACACACCTCTCCCAGCTCACGGTCACACACACACCTCTCCCAGGTCACGGTCTCACACACACCTCTCCCAGGTCACCGTCACTCACACACATCGCCCTGGTCACAGTCTCAAACACATCTATCCCAGGTCATGGTCACTGACACACCTCTCCCAGGTCACAGTTACACACACCTCTCCCAGGTCACGGTCTCACACACACCTCACCAGGTCACGGTCACTCACACACTTTGCCCAGGTCATGGTCTCAAACACACCACTCTCAGGTCAAGGTCACTCACACACCTCTCCCAGGTAATGGTTACACACACCTCTCTGAGGTAATGGTTACACACACACCTCTCCCAGTACACAGCTCACACACCTCTCCCAGTTCATGGTCACTCACACACCTCTCCTAGGTCATGGTCACTCACACACCACTCCTAGGTCATGGTTACACACACCTCTCCCAGGTCACGGTCTCACACACACCTCTCCCACGTCACGGTCACACACACACCTCTCTCAGGTCACGGTTACACACACACCTCTCCCAGGTTACGGTTACAAAAGTCTCTCGCAGGTCACGGTCTCACACACACCTCTCCCAGGTCACGGTCACTCACACACCTCTCCCAGGTCACGGTTACACACACACCTCTCTCAGGTTATGGTCACAAAAGTCTCTCCCAGGTCACGGTCTCACACACACCTCTCCCAGGTCATGGTCACTCACACACCTCTCCCAGGTCACAGTTACACACACCTCTCCCAGGTCACCGTTTCACACACACCTCTCACAGGTCACAGTCTCACACACACCTCTCCCAGGTCACGGTCACTCACACACCTCATCCAGGTCACGGTCTCACACACACCTCCCCCAGGTCATTGTCACTCACACACCTCTCCCAGGTCATGGTTACACACACACCTCTCCCAGGACACGGCTCACACACCTCTCCCACGTCATGGTCACTCACACACTTCTTCCAGGTTCTGGTCTCACACACCTCTCCCAGGTCACGGTCTCACACACACCTCTCTGAGGTAATGGTTACACACACCTCTCCCAGGTCATGGTCACTCTCACACCTCTCCTAGGTCATGGTCACTCACACCACACCTAGGTCATGGTTACACACACCTCTCCCAGCTCACGGTCACACACACACCTCTCCCAGGTCACGGTCTCACACAAACCTCTCCCAGGTCACTGTCACTCACACACCTCTCCCAGGTCATGGTCACTCACACACCTCCCGAGGTCACGGTTACACAAACCTCTCCCAGGTCACGGTCTCACACACACCTCTCCCAGGTCACGGTCTCACACACACCTCTTCCAGGTCACGGTCACTCACACACATCGCCCTGGTCACGGTCTCACACACACCTCACCAGGTCACGGTCACTCACACACTTTGCCCAGGTCATGGTCTCACACACACCACTCTCAGGTCAAGGTCACTCACACACCTCTCCCAGGTCACGGTCACTCACACACTTCTCCCAGGTCACGGTCTGACACACACCTCTCCCAGGTCATAGTCACTCACAATCCTCTCCCAGGTCCTGGTCACTCATACACACCTCTCCAAGGTCACGGTCTGACAAACACCTTTCCCAGGTCACGGTCACTCACCCCTCTCCCAGGTCACGGTCCCACACACACCTCTCCTAGGTCATGGTCACTCACACACCACTCCTAGGTCATGGTTACACACACTTCTCCCAGGTCACGGTCTCATACTCACCTCTCCCATGTCACGGTCTCACACACACCTCTCCCAAGTCACGGTCACTCACACACCTCTCTCAGGTCACGGTTACACACACACCTCTCCCAGGTTACGGTTACAAAAGTCTCTCCCAGGTCACGGTCTCACACACACCTCTCCCAGGTCACGGTCACTCACACACCTCACCCAGGTCACGGTCTCACACACACCTCCCCCAGGTCATTGTCACTCACACACCTCTCCCAGGTCATGGTTACACACACACCTCTCCCAGGACACGGCTCACACACCTCTCCCAGGTCATGGTCACTCACACACCTCCCGAGGTCACGGTCTCACACACACCTCACCAGGTCACGGTCACTCACACACTTTGCCCAGGTCATGGTCTCACACACACCACTCTCAGGTCAAGGTCACTCACACACCTCTCCCAGGTCACGGTCACTCACACACTTCTCCCAGGTCACGGTCTGACACACACCTCTCCCAGGTCATAGTCACTCACAATCCTCTCCCAGGTCCTGGTCACTCATACACACCTCTCCAAGGTCACGGTCTGACAAACACCTTTCCCAGGTCACGGTCACTCACTCCTCTCCCAGGTCACGGTCCCACACAACTCTCTCCCAGGTCACGGTCACTCACACACCTCTCCCAGGTCATGGTCACTCTCACACTTCACCCAGGTGATGGTCACTCACTGCTCTCCCAGGTAATGGTCACAAATGCCTCTCCCAGGTCACGGTCTCACACACCGCTCCCAGGTCAAGGTCTCACACACCTCTCCCAGGTCACGGTCTCACACACTTCTCCCAGATCACGGTCTCACACACCCCTCCCAGGTCACAGTCACTCACCCACACCTCTCCCAGGTCACGGTCACTCACACACCTCTCCCAGGTCACGGTCTCACCCACACCTCTCCCAGTTCACGGTCTGACACACACATCTCCCAGATCACGGTCACTCACTCCTCTACCAGGTCACGGTCTCAAACACCTCTCCCTGGTCACGGTCACTCACACACCTCTCCCAGGAGACGGCCAATATCACACTTCACCCAGGTGATGGTCACTCACTCCTCTCCCAGGTAATGGTCATAAATGCCTCTCCCAGGTCACGGTCTCACACACACCTCACCAGGTCACGGTCACTCACACAATTTGCCCAGGTCATGGTCTCACACACACCACTCTCAGGTCAAGGTCACTCACACACCTCTCCCAGGTCACGGTCACTCACACACTTCTCCCAGGTCACGGTGTGACACACACCTCTCCCAGGTCATAGTCACTCACAATCCTCTCCCAGGTCCTGGTCACTCATACACACCTCTCCAAGGTCACGGTCTGACAAACATCTTTCCCAGGTCACGGTCACTCACTCCTCTCCCAGGTCACGGTCCCACACACACCTCTCCCAGGTCACGGTCACTCACATACCTCTCCCAGGTCATGGTCACTCTCACACTTCTCCCAGGTCATGGTTACTCACTCCTCTCCCAGGTCATGGTCACAAATGCCTCTCCCAGGTCACGGTCTCACACACCGCTCCCAGGTCAAGGTCTCACACACCTCTCCCAGGTCACGGTCTCACACACCTCTCCCAGGTCACGGTCTCAAACACCTCTCCCTGGTCACTGACAGTCACACACATCTCCCAGGTGACGGTCACTCACACACCTCTCCCAAGTCACGGTCACTCACTCCTCTCCCAAGTCATGGTCACAAATGCCTCTCCCAGGTCACGGTCTCACACACCTCTCCCAGGTCACGGTCTCACACACACCTCTCCCAGGTCACTGTCACTCACACACCTCTCCCAGGTCACGGTGACTCTCACACCCCTCCTAGGTCACAGTCACTGTCACACCTCTCCCAGGTAATAGTAACTCACTACTCTCCCAGTTCATGGTCACAAAAGACTCTCCCAGGTCACGGTCTCACACACACCTCTCCCAGGTCACGGTCACTTACACACCTCTCCTAGGTAATGGTCACTCACACACAACTCCCAGGTCATGGTTACACACACCTCTCCCAGTTCACGGTCTCACACACACCTCTCCCAGTTCACGGTCTCACACACACACCTCCCGGGTCATGGTCACTCACACACTTCGCCCTCGTCACGGTCTCACACACATCTCTCCCAGGTCATGCTCACTCACACACCTCTCCCAGGTCACGTTTACACACACCTCTCCCAGGTCACGGTTACACACACACCTCTCTCAGGTTATGGTCACAAAAGTCTCTCCCAGGTCACGGTCTCACACACACCTCTCCCAGGTCACGGTCTCACACACATCGCCCTGGTCACGGTCTCACACACACCTCACCAGGTCACGGTCACTCACACACTTTGCCCAGGTCATGGTCTCACACACACCACTCTCAGGTCACGGTCACTCACACACTTCTCCCAGGTCACGGTCTGACACACATCTCTCCCAGGTCATAGTCACTCACAATCCTCTCCCAGGTCCTGGTCACTCATACACACCTCTCCAAGGTCACGGTCTGACAAACACCTTTCCCAGGTCACGGTCACTCACTCCTCTCCCAGGTCACGGTCCCACACACACCTCTCCCAGGTCATGGTCACTCTCACACTTCTCCCAGGTCATGGTTACTCACTCCTCTCCCAGGTCATGGTCAGAAATGCCTCTCCCAGTTCACGGTCTCACACACCGCTCCCAGGTCAAGGTCTCACACACCTCTCCCAGGTCACCGTCTCACACACCTCTCCCAGGTCACGGTCTCAAACACCTCTCCCAGGTCACTGTCAGTCACACACATCTCCCAGGTGACGGTCACTCACACACCTCTCCCAAGTCACGGTCACTCACTCCTCTCCCAAGTCATGGTCACAAATGCCTCTCCCAGGTTACGGTCTCACACACACCTCTCCCAGGTCACTGTCACTCACACAAATCTCCCAGGTCACGGTGAATCTCACACCCCTCCTAGGTCACAGTCACTGTCACACCTCTCCCAGGTAATAGTAACTCACTACTCTCCCAGTTCATGGTCACAAAAGACTCTCCCAGGTCACGGTCTCACACACACCTCTCCCAGGTCACGGTCTCCTACACACCACTCTCAGGTCATGGTCACTCACACACCTCTCCCAGGTCACGGTCTCACACACACCTCTCCCAGTTGACGGTCTGACACACAAATCTCCCAGATCACGGTCACTCACTCCTCTACCAGGTCACGGTCTCAAACACCTCTCCCAGGTCACGGTCACTCACACACCTCTCCCAGGTCACGGCCACTATCACACTTCACCTAGGTGATGGTCACTCACTCCTCTCCCAGGTAATGGTCACAAATGCCTCTCCCAGGTCACGGTCTCACACACCGCTCCCAGGTCAAGGTCTCACACACCTCTCCCAGGTCACGGTCTCACACACCTCTCCCAGATCACGATCTCACACACCTCTCCCAGGTCACAGTCACTCACACACACCTCTCCCAGGTCACGGTCACTCACACACCTCTCCCAGGTCACGGTCTCACACACCTCTCCCAGGTCACGGTCTCACACACATCCCCCAGGTCATGATCACTCACACACCTCTCCCAGGTACTGGTCATTCACACACTTCTCCCAGGTCACGATCTCGCACACCTTTCCCAGGTCACGGTCTCACACACATCCCCCAGGTCATGGTCACTCACACACCTCTCCCAGGAACCGGTCATTCACACACCTCTCCGAGATCACGGTTTCACACACATCTCCCAGGTCACAATCTCACACACCTCCCCCAGGTCATGGTTACACACACACACCTCTCCCAGTATACAGCTCACACACCTCTCCCAGGTCATGGTCACTCACACACTTCTCCCAGGTTCTGGTCTCACACACCTCTCCCAGGTCACGGTCTCACACACACCTCTCTGAGGTCATGGTTACACACACCTCTCACAGGTCAAGTTCACACTCACACCTCTCCTAGGTCATGGTCACTCACACACCACCCCTAGGTCATGGTTACACACACCTCTCCCAGCTCACGGTCACACACACACCTCTCCCAGGTCACGGTCTCACACACACCTCTCCCAGGTCACCGTCACTCACACACATCGCCCTGGTCACAGTCTCAAACACATCTATCCCAGGTCATGGTCACTGACACACCTCTCCCAGGTCACAGTTACACACACCTCTCCCAGGTCACGGTCTCACACACACCTCACCAGGTCACGGTCACTCACACACTTTGCCCAGGTCATGGTCTCAAACACACCACTCTCAGGTCAAGGTCACTCACACACCTCTCCCAGGTAATGGTTACACACACCTCTCTGAGGTAATGGTTACACACACACCTCTCCCAGTACACAGCTCACACACCTCTCCCAGTTCATGGTCACTCACACACCTCTCCTAGGTCATGGTCACTCACACACCACTCCTAGGTCATGGTTACACACACCTCTCCCAGGTCACGGTCTCACACACACCTCTCCCACGTCACGGTCACACACACACCTCTCTCAGGTCACGGTTACACACACACCTCTCCCAGGTTACGGTTACAAAAGTCTCTCGCAGGTCACGGTCTCACACACACCTCTCCCAGGTCACGGTCACTCACACACCTCTCCCAGGTCACGGTTACACACACACCTCTCTCAGGTTATGGTCACAAAAGTCTCTCCCAGGTCACGGTCTCACACACACCTCTCCCAGGTCATGGTCACTCACACACCTCTCCCAGGTCACAGTTACACACACCTCTCCCAGGTCACCGTTTCACACACACCTCTCACAGGTCACAGTCTCACACACACCTCTCCCAGGTCACGGTCACTCACACACCTCATCCAGGTCACGGTCTCACACACACCTCCCCCAGGTCATTGTCACTCACACACCTCTCCCAGGTCATGGTTACACACACACCTCTCCCAGGACACGGCTCACACACCTCTCCCACGTCATGGTCACTCACACACTTCTTCCAGGTTCTGGTCTCACACACCTCTCCCAGGTCACGGTCTCACACACACCTCTCTGAGGTAATGGTTACACACACCTCTCCCAGGTCATGGTCACTCTCACACCTCTCCTAGGTCATGGTCACTCACACCACACCTAGGTCATGGTTACACACACCTCTCCCAGCTCACGGTCACACACACACCTCTCCCAGGTCACGGTCTCACACAAACCTCTCCCAGGTCACTGTCACTCACACACCTCTCCCAGGTCATGGTCACTCACACACCTCCCGAGGTCACGGTTACACAAACCTCTCCCAGGTCACGGTCTCACACACACCTCTCCCAGGTCACGGTCTCACACACACCTCTTCCAGGTCACGGTCACTCACACACATCGCCCTGGTCACGGTCTCACACACACCTCACCAGGTCACGGTCACTCACACACTTTGCCCAGGTCATGGTCTCACACACACCACTCTCAGGTCAAGGTCACTCACACACCTCTCCCAGGTCACGGTCACTCACACACTTCTCCCAGGTCACGGTCTGACACACACCTCTCCCAGGTCATAGTCACTCACAATCCTCTCCCAGGTCCTGGTCACTCATACACACCTCTCCAAGGTCACGGTCTGACAAACACCTTTCCCAGGTCACGGTCACTCACCCCTCTCCCAGGTCACGGTCCCACACACACCTCTCCTAGGTCATGGTCACTCACACACCACTCCTAGGTCATGGTTACACACACTTCTCCCAGGTCACGGTCTCATACTCACCTCTCCCATGTCACGGTCTCACACACACCTCTCCCACGTCACGGTCACTCACACACCTCTCTCAGGTCACGGTTACACACACACCTCTCCCAGGTTACGGTTACAAAAGTCTCTCCCAGGTCACGGTCTCACACACACCTCTCCCAGGTCACGGTCACTCACACACCTCACCCAGGTCACGGTCTCACACACACCTCCCCAGGTCATTGTCACTCACACACCTCTCCCAGGTCATGGTTACACACACACCTCTCCCAGGACACGGCTCACACACCTCTCCCAGGTCATGGTCACTCACACACCTCCCGAGGTCACGGTCTCACACACACCTCACCAGGTCACGGTCACTCACACACTTTGCCCAGGTCATGGTCTCACACACACCACTCTCAGGTCAAGGTCACTCACACACCTCTCCCAGGTCACGGTCACTCACACACTTCTCCCAGGTCACGGTCTGACACACACCTCTCCCAGGTCATAGTCACTCACAATCCTCTCCCAGGTCCTGGTCACTCATACACACCTCTCCAAGGTCACGGTCTGACAAACACCTTTCCCAGGTCACGGTCACTCACTCCTCTCCCAGGTCACGGTCCCACACAACTCTCTCCCAGGTCACGGTCACTCACACACCTCTCCCAGGTCATGGTCACTCTCACACTTCACCCAGGTGATGGTCACTCACTGCTCTCCCAGGTAATGGTCACAAATGCCTCTCCCAGGTCACGGTCTCACACACCGCTCCCAGGTCAAGGTCTCACACACCTCTCCCAGGTCACGGTCTCACACACTTCTCCCAGATCACGGTCTCACACACCCCTCCCAGGTCACAGTCACTCACCCACACCTCTCCCAGGTCACGGTCACTCACACACCTCTCCCAGGTCACGGTCTCACCCACACCTCTCCCAGTTCACGGTCTGACACACACATCTCCCAGATCACGGTCACTCACTCCTCTACCAGGTCACGGTCTCAAACACCTCTCCCTGGTCACGGTCACTCACACACCTCTCCCAGGAGACGGCCAATATCACACTTCACCCAGGTGATGGTCACTCACTCCTCTCCCAGGTAATGGTCATAAATGCCTCTCCCAGGTCACGGTCTCACACACACCTCTTCCAGGTCACGGTCACTCACACACATCGCCCTGGTCACGGTCTCACACACACCTCACCAGGTCACGGTCACTCACACACTTTGCCCAGGTCATGGTCTCACACACACCACTCTCAGGTCAAGGTCACTCACACACCTCTCCCAGGTCACGGTCACTCACACACTTCTCCCAGGTCACGGTGTGACACACACCTCTCCCAGGTCATAGTCACTCACAATCCTCTCCCAGGTCCTGGTCACTCATACACACCTCTCCAAGGTCACGGTCTGACAAACATCTTTCCCAGGTCACGGTCACTCACTCCTCTCCCAGGTCACGGTCCCACACACACCTCTCCCAGGTCACGGTCACTCACATACCTCTCCAGGTCATGGTCACTCTCACACTTCTCCCAGGTCATGGTTACTCACTCCTCTCCCAGGTCATGGTCACAAATGCCTCTCCCAGGTCACGGTCTCACACACCGCTCCCAGGTCAAGGTCTCACACACCTCTCCCAGGTCACGGTCTCACACACCTCTCCCAGGTCACGGTCTCAAACACCTCTCCCTGGTCACTGACAGTCACACACATCTCCCAGGTGACGGTCACTCACACACCTCTCCCAAGTCACGGTCACTCACTCCTCTCCCAAGTCATGGTCACAAATGCCTCTCCCAGGTCACGGTCTCACACACCTCTCCCAGGTCACGGTCTCACACACACCTCTCCCAGGTCACTGTCACTCACACACCTCTCCCAGGTCACGGTGACTCTCACACCCCTCCTAGGTCACAGTCACTGTCACACCTCTCCCAGGTAATAGTAACTCACTACTCTCCCAGTTCATGGTCACAAAAGACTCTCCCAGGTCACGGTCTCACACACACCTCTCCCAGGTCACGGTCACTTACACACCTCTCCTAGGTAATGGTCACTCACACACAACTCCCAGGTCATGGTTACACACACCTCTCCCAGTTCACGGTCTCACACACACCCCTCCCGGGTCATGGTCACTCACACACTTCGCCCTCATCACGGTCTCACACACATCTCTCCCAGGTCATGCTCACTCACACACCTCTCCCAGGTCACGTTTACACACACCTCTCCCAGGTCACGGTTACACACACACCTCTCTCAGGTTATGGTCACAAAAGTCTCTCCCAGGTCACGGTCTCACACACACCTCTCCCAGGTCACGGTCTCACACACACCTCTTCAATGTCACGGTCACTCACACACATCGCCCTGGTCACGGTCTCACACACACCTCACCAGGTCACGGTCACTCACACACTTTGCCCAGGTCATGGTCTCACACACACCACTCTCAGGTCACGGTCACTCACACACTTCTCCCAGGTCACGGTCTGACACACATCTCTCCCAGGTCATAGTCACTCACAATCCTCTCCCAGGTCCTGGTCACTCATACACACCTCTCCAAGGTCACGGTCTGACAAACACCTTTCCCAGGTCACGGTCACTCACTCCTCTCCCAGGTCACGGTCCCACACACACCTCTCCCAGGTCATGGTCACTCTCACACTTCTCCCAGGTCATGGTTACTCACTCCTCTCCCAGGTCATGGTCAGAAATGCCTCTCCCAGTTCACGGTCTCACACACCGCTCCCAGGTCAAGGTCTCACACACCTCTCCCAGGTCACCGTCTCACACACCTCTCCCAGGTCACGGTCTCAAACACCTCTCCCAGGTCACTGTCAGTCACACACATCTCCCAGGTGACGGTCACTCACACACCTCTCCCAAGTCACGGTCACTCACTCCTCTCCCAAGTCATGGTCACAAATGCCTCTCCCAGGTTACGGTCTCACACACACCTCTCCCAGGTCACTGTCACTCACACAAATCTCCCAGGTCACGGTGAATCTCACACCCCTCCTAGGTCACAGTCACTGTCACACCTCTCCCAGGTAATAGTAACTCACTACTCTCCCAGTTCATGGTCACAAAAGACTCTCCCAGGTCACGGTCTCACACACACCTCTCCCAGGTCACGGTCTCCTACACACCACTCTCAGGTCATGGTCACTCACACACCTCTCCCAGGTCACGGTCTCACACACACCTCTCCCAGTTGACGGTCTGACACACAAATCTCCCAGATCACGGTCACTCACTCCTCTACCAGGTCACGGTCTCAAACACCTCTCCCAGGTCACGGTCACTCACACACCTCTCCCAGGTCACGGCCACTATCACACTTCACCTAGGTGATGGTCACTCACTCCTCTCCCAGGTAATGGTCACAAATGCCTCTCCCAGGTCACGGTCTCACACACCGCTCCCAGGTCAAGGTCTCACACACCTCTCCCAGGTCACGGTCTCACACACCTCTCCCAGATCACGATCTCACACACCTCTCCCAGGTCACAGTCACTCACACACACCTCTCCCAGGTCACGGTCACTCACACACCTCTCCCAGGTCACGGTCTCACACACCTCTCCCAGGTCACGGTCTCACACACATCCCCCAGGTCATGATCACTCACACACCTCTCCCAGGTACTGGTCATTCACACACTTCTCCCAGGTCAGGATCTCGCACACCTTTCCCAGGTCACGGTCTCACACACATCCCCCAGGTCATGGTCACTCACACACCTCTCCCAGGAACCGGTCATTCACACACCTCTCCGAGATCACGGTTTCACACACATCTCCCAGGTCACAATCTCACACACCTCCCCCAGGTCATGGTTACACACACACACCTCTCCCAGTATACAGCTCACACACCTCTCCCAGGTCATGGTCACTCACACACTTCTCCCAGGTTCTGGTCTCACACACCTCTCCCAGGTCACGGTCTCACACACACCTCTCTGAGGTCATGGTTACACACACCTCTCACAGGTCAAGTTCACACTCACACCTCTCCTAGGTCATGGTCACTCACACACCACCCCTAGGTCATGGTTACACACACCTCTCCCAGCTCACGGTCACACACACACCTCTCCCAGGTCACGGTCTCACACACACCTCTCCCAGGTCACCGTCACTCACACACATCGCCCTGGTCACAGTCTCAAACACATCTATCCCAGGTCATGGTCACTGACACACCTCTCCCAGGTCACAGTTACACACACCTCTCCCAGGTCACGGTCTCACACACACCTCACCAGGTCACGGTCACTCACACACTTTGCCCAGGTCATGGTCTCAAACACACCACTCTCAGGTCAAGGTCACTCACACACCTCTCCCAGGTAATGGTTACACACACCTCTCTGTGGTAATGGTTACACACACACCTCTCCCAGTACACAGCTCACACACCTCTCCCAGTTCATGGTCACTCACACACCTCTCCTAGGTCATGGTCACTCACACACCACTCCTAGGTCATGGTTACACACACCTCTCCCAGGTCACGGTCTCACACACACCTCTCCCACGTCACGGTCACTCACACACCTCTCTCAGGTCACGGTTACACACACACCTCTCCCAGGTTACGGTTACAAAAGTCTCTCGCAGGTCACGGTCTCACACACACCTCTCCCAGGTCACGGTCACTCACACACCTCTCCCAGGTCACGGTTACACACACACCTCTCTCAGGTTATGGTCACAAAAGTCTCTCCCAGGTCACGGTCTCACACACACCTCTCCCAGGTCATGGTCACTCACACACCTCTCCCAGGTCACAGTTACACACACCTCTCCCAGGTCACCGTTTCACACACACCTCTCACAGGTCACAGTCTCACACACACCTCTCCCAGGTCACGGTCACTCACACACCTCATCCAGGTCACGGTCTCACACACACCTCCCCCAGGTCATTGTCACTCACACACCTCTCCCAGGTCATGGTTACACACACACCTCTCCCAGGACACGGCTCACACACCTCTCCCACGTCATGGTCACTCACACACTTCTTCCAGGTTCTGGTCTCACACACCTCTCCCAGGTCACGGTCTCACACACACCTCTCTGAGGTAATGGTTACACACACCTCTCCCAGGTCATGGTCACTCTCACACCACTCCTAGGTCATGGTCACTCACACCACACCTAGGTCATGGTTACACACACCTCTCCCAGCTCACGGTCACACACACACCTCTCCCAGGTCACGGTCTCACACAAACCTCTCCCAGGTCACTGTCACTCACACACCTCTCCCAGGTCATGGTCACTCACACACCTCCCGAGGTCACGGTTACACAAACCTCTCCCAGGTCACGGTCTCACACACACCTCTCCCAGGTCACGGTCTCACACACACCTCTTCCAGGTCACGGTCACTCACACACATCGCCCTGGTCACGGTCTCACACACACCTCACCAGGTCACGGTCACTCACACACTTTGCCCAGGTCATGGTCTCACACACACCACTCTCAGGTCAAGGTCACTCACACACCTCTCCCAGGTCACGGTCACTCACACACTTCTCCCAGGTCACGGTCTGACACACACCTCTCCCAGGTCATAGTCACTCACAATCCTCTCCCAGGTCCTGGTCACTCATACACACCTCTCCAAGGTCACGGTCTGACAAACACCTTTCCCAGGTCACGGTCACTCACCCCTCTCCCAGGTCACGGTCCCACACACACCTCTCCTAGGTCATGGTCACTCACACACCACTCCTAGGTCATGGTTACACACACCTCTCCCAGGTCACGGTCTCATACACACCTCTCCCATGTCACGGTCTCACACACACCTCTCCCACGTCACGGTCACTCACACACCTCTCTCAGGTCACGGTTACACACACACCTCTCCCAGGTTACGGTTACAAAAGTCTCTCCCAGGTCACGGTCTCACACACACCTCTCCCAGGTCACGGTCACTCACACACCTCACCCAGGTCACGGTCTCACACACACCTCCCCCAGGTCATTGTCACTCACACACCTCTCCCAGGTCATGGTTACACACACACCTTTCCCAGGACACGGCTCACACACCTCTCCCAGGTCATGGTCACTCACACACCTCCCGAGGTCACGGTCTCACACACACCTCACCAGGTCACGGTCACTCACACACTTTGCCCAGGTCATGGTCTCACACACACCACTCTCAGGTCAAGGTCACTCACACACCTCTCCCAGGTCACGGTCACTCACACACTTCTCCCAGGTCACGGTCTGACACACACCTCTCCCAGGTCATAGTCACTCACAATCCTCTCCCAGGTCCTGGTCACTCATACACACCTCTCCAAGGTCACGGTCTGACAAACACCTTTCCCAGGACACGGTCACTCACTCCTCTCCCAGGTCACGGTCCCACACAACTCTCTCCCAGGTCACGGTCACTCACACACCTCTCCCAGGTCATGGTCACTCTCACACTTCTCCCAGGTCATGGTTACTCACTCCTCTCCCAGGTCATGGTCACAAATGCCTCTCCCAGGTCACGGTCTCACACACCGCTCCCAGGTCAAGGTCTCACACACCTCTCCCAGGTCACGGTCTCACAATCCTCTCCCAGGTCCTGGTCACTCATACACACCTCTCCAAGGTCACGGTCTGACAAACACCTTTCCCAGGTCACGGTCACTCACTCCTCTCCCAGGTCACGGTCCCACACAACTCTCTCCCAGGTCACGGTCACTCACACACCTCTCCCAGGTCATGGTCACTCTCACACTTCTCCCAGGTCATGGTTACTCACTCCTCTCCCAGGTCATGGTCACAAATGCCTCTCCCAGGTCACGGTCTCACACACCGCTCCCAGGTCAAGGTCTCACACACCTCTCCCAGGTCACGGTCTCACACACCTCTCCCAGGTCACGGTCTCAAACACCTCTCCCAGGTCACTGTCAGTCACACACATCTCCCAGGTGACGGTCACTCACACACCTCTCGCAAGTCACGGTCACTCACTCCTCTCCCAAGTCATGGTCACAAATGCCTCTCCCAGGTCACAGTCTCACACACCTCTCCCAGGTCACGGTCTCACACACACCTCTCCCAGTCACTGTCACTCACACACCTCTCCCGGGTCACGGTGACTCTCACACCCCTCCTAGGTCACAGTCACTGTCACACCTCTCCCAGGTAATAGTAACTCACTACTCTCCCAGTTCATGGTCACAAAAGACTCTCCCAGGTCACGGTCTCACACACACCTCTCCCAGGTCACGGTCACTTACACACCTCTCCTAGATAATGGTCACTCACACACAACTCCTAGGTCATGGTTACACACACCTCTCCCAGTTCACAGTCTCACACGCACCTCTCCCAGTTCACGGTCTCACACACACCCCTCCCGGGTCATGGTCACTCACACCCTTCGCCCTCGTCACGGTCTCACACACATCTCTCCCAGGTCATGCTCACTCACACACCTCTCCCAGGTCACGTTTACACACACCTCTCACAAGTCACTGTCTTACACACACCACTCCCAGGTCACAGTCACTCACACACCTCGCCCAGGTCACGGTCTCCTACACACCACTCTCAGGTCATGGTCACTCACACACCTGTCCCTGGTCACGGTCTCACACACACCTCTCCCAGTTGACGGTCTGACACACACATCTCCCAGATCACGGTCACTCACTCCTCTACCAGGTCACGGTCTCAAACACCTCTCCCAGGTCACGGTCACTCACACACCTCTCCCAGGTCACGGCCACTATCACACTTCACCTAGGTGATGGTCACTCACTCCTCTCCCAGGTAATGGTCACAAATGCCTCTCCCAGGTCACGGTCTCACACACCGCTCCCAGGTCAAGGTCTCACACACCTCTCCCAGGTCACGGTCTCACACACCTCTCCCAGATCACGATCTCACACACCTCTCCCAGGTCACAGTCACTCACACACACCTCTCCCAGGTCACGGTCACTCACACACCTCTCCCAGGTCACGGTCTCACACACATCCCCCAGGTCATGATCACTCACACACCTCTCCCAGGTACTGGTCATTCACACACTTCTCCCAGGTCACGATCTCGCACACCTTTCCCAGGTCACGGTCTCACACACATCCCCCAGGTCATGGTCACTCACACACCTCTCCCAGGAACCGGTCATTCACACACCTCTCCGAGATCACGGTTTCACACACATCTCCCAGGTCACAATCTCACACACCTCCCCCAGGTCATGGTTACACACACACCTCTCCCAGTACACAGCTCACACACCTCTCCCAGGTCATGGTCACTCACACACTTCTCCCAGGTTCTGGTCTCACACACCTCTCCCAGGTCACGGTCTCACACACACCTCTCTGAGGTCATGGTTACACACACCTCTCCCAGGTCATGTTCACACTCACACCTCTCCTAGGTCATGGTCACTCACACACCACCCCTAGGTCATGGTTACACACACCTCTCCCAGCTCACGGTCACACACACACCTCTCCCAGGTCACGGTCTCACACACACCTCTGCCAGGTCACCGTCACTCACACACATCACCCTGGTCACGGTCTCAAACACATCTATCCCAGGTCATGGTCACTGACACACCTCTCCCAGGTCACAGTTACACACACCTCTCCCAGGTCACGGTCTCACACACACCTCACCAGGTCACGGTCACTCACACAGTTTGCCCAGGTCATGGTCTCAAACACACCACTCTCAGGTCAAGGTCACTCACACACCTCTCCCAGGTAATGGTTACACACACCTCTCTGAGGTAATGGTTACACACACACCTCTCCCAGTACACAGCTCACACACCTCTCCCAGTTCATGGTCACTCACACACCTCTCCTAGGTCATCGTCACTCACACACCACTCCTAGGTCATGGTTACACACACCTCTCCCAGGTCACGGTCTCATACTCACCTCTCCCATATCACGGTCTCACACACACCTCTCCCACGTCACGGTCACTCACACACCTCTCTCAGGTCACGGTTACACACACACCTCTCCCAGGTTACGGTTACAAAAGTCTCTCCCAGGTCACGGTCTCACACACACCTCTCCCAGGTCACGGTCACTCACACACCTCTCCCAGGTCACGGTTACACACACACCTCTCTCAGGTTATGGTCACAAAAGTCTCTCCCAGGTCACGGTCTCACACACACCTCTCCCAGGTCATGGTCACTCACACACCTCTCCCAGGTCACAGTTACACACACCTCTCCCAGGTCACCGTTTCACACACACCTCTCACAGGTCACAGTCTCACACACACCTCTCCCAGGTCACGGTCACTCACACACCTCACCCAGGTCACGGTCTCACACACACCTCCCCCAGGTCATTGTCACTCACACACCTCACCAGGTCACGGTCACTCACACACTTTGCCCAGGTCATGGTCTCACACACACCACTCTCAGGTCAAGGTCACTCACACACCTCTCCCAGGTCACGGTCACTCACACACTTCTCCCAGGTCACGGTCACACACACACCTCTCCCAGGTCACGGTCTCACACAAACCTCTCCCAGGTCACTGTCACTCACACACCTCTCCCAGGTCATGGTCACTCACACACCTCCCGAGGTCACGGTTACACAAACCTCTCCCAGGTCACGGTCTCACACACACCTCTCCCAGGTCACGGTCTCACACACACCTCTTCCAGGTCACGGTCACTCACACACATCGCCCTGGTCACGGTCTCACACACACCTCACCAGGTCACGGTCACTCACACACTTTGCCCAGGTCATGGTCTCACACACACCACTCTCAGGTCAAGGTCACTCACACACCTCTCCCAGGTCACGGTCACTCACACACTTCTCCCAGGTCACGGTCTGACACACACCTCTCCCAGGTCATAGTCACTCACAATCCTCTCCCAGGTCCTGGTCACTCATACACACCTCTCCAAGGTCACGGTCTGACAAACACCTTTCCCAGGTCACGGTCACTCACCCCTCTCCCAGGTCACGGTCCCACACACACCTCTCCTAGGTCATGGTCACTCACACACCACTCCTAGGTCATGGTTACACACACCTCTCCCAGGTCACGGTCTCATACTCACCTCTCCCATGTCACGGTCTCACACACACCTCTCCCACGTCACGGTCACTCACACACCTCTCTCAGGTCACGGTTACACACACACCTCTCCCAGGTTACGGTTACAAAAGTCTCTCCCAGGTCACGGTCTCACACACACCTCTCCCAGGTCACGGTCACTCACACACCTCACCCAGGTCACGGTCTCACACACACCTCCCCCAGGTCATTGTCACTCACACACCTCTCCCAGGTCATGGTTACACACACACCTCTCCCAGGACACGGCTCACACACCTCTCCCAGGTCATGGTCACTCACACACCTCCCGAGGTCACGGTCTCACACACACCTCACCAGGTCACGGTCACTCACACACTTTGCCCAGGTCATGGTCTCACACACACCACTCTCAGGTCAAGGTCACTCACACACCTCTCCCAGGTCACGGTCACTCACACACTTCTCCCAGGTCACGGTCTGACACACACCTCTCCCAGGTCATAGTCACTCACAATCCTCTCCCAGGTCCTGGTCACTCATACACACCTCTCCAAGGTCACGGTCTGACAAACACCTTTCCCAGGTCACGGTCACTCACTCCTCTCCCAGGTCACGGTCCCACACAACTCTCTCCCAGGTCACGGTCACTCACACACCTCTCCCAGGTCATGGTCACTCTCACACTTCTCCCAGGTCATGGTTACTCACTCCTCTCCCAGGTCATGGTCACAAATGCCTCTCCCAGGTCACGGTCTCACACACCGCTCCCAGGTCAAGGTCTCACACACCTCTCCCAGGTCACGGTCTCACACACCTCTCCCAGGTCACGGTCTCAAACACCTCTCCCAGGTCACTGTCAGTCACACACATCTCCCAGGTGACGGTCACTCACACACCTCTCGCAAGTCACGGTCACTCACTCCTCTCCCAAGTCATGGTCACAAATGCCTCTCCCAGGTCACAGTCTCACACACCTCTCCCAGGTCACGGTCTCACACACACCTCTCCCAGTCACTGTCACTCACACACCTCTCCCGGGTCACGGTGACTCTCACACCCCTCCTAGGTCACAGTCACTGTCACACCTCTCCCAGGTAATAGTAACTCACTACTCTCCCAGTTCATGGTCACAAAAGACTCTCCCAGGTCACGGTCTCACACACACCTCTCCCAGGTCACGGTCACTTACACACCTCTCCTAGATAATGGTCACTCACACACAACTCCTAGGTCATGGTTACACACACCTCTCCCAGTTCACAGTCTCACACGCACCTCTCCCAGTTCACGGTCTCACACACACCCCTCCCGGGTCATGGTCACTCACACCCTTCGCCCTCGTCACGGTCTCACACACATCTCTCCCAGGTCATGCTCACTCACACACCTCTCCCAGGTCACGTTTACACACACCTCTCACAAGGTACTGTCTTACACACACCACTCCCAGGTCACAGTCACTCACACACCTCGCCCAGGTCACGGTCTCCTACACACCACTCTCAGGTCATGGTCACTCACACACCTGTCCCAGGTCACGGTCTCACACACACCTCTCCCAGTTGACGGTCTGACACACACATCTCCCAGATCACGGTCACTCACTCCTCTACCAGGTCACGGTCTCAAACACCTCTCCCAGGTCACGGTCACTCACACACCTCTCCCAGGTCACGGCCACTATCACACTTCACCTAGGTGATGGTCACTCACTCCTCTCCCAGGTAATGGTCACAAATGCCTCTCCCAGGTCACGGTCTCACACACCGCTCCCAGGTCAAGGTCTCACACACCTCTCCCAGGTCACGGTCTCACACACCTCTCCCAGATCACGATCTCACACACCTCTCCCAGGTCACAGTCACTCACACACACCTCTCCCAGGTCACGGTCACTCACACACCTCTCCCAGGTCACGGTCTCACACACATCCCCCAGGTCATGATCACTCACACACCTCTCCCAGGTACTGGTCATTCACACACTTCTCCCAGGTCACGATCTCGCACACCTTTCCCAGGTCACGGTCTCACACACATCCCCCAGGTCATGGTCACTCACACACCTCTCCCAGGAACCGGTCATTCACACACCTCTCCGAGATCACGGTTTCACACACATCTCCCAGGTCACAATCTCACACACCTCCCCCAGGTCATGGTTACACACACACCTCTCCCAGTACACAGCTCACACACCTCTCCCAGGTCATGGTCACTCACACACTTCTCCCAGGTTCTGGTCTCACACACCTCTCCCAGGTCACGGTCTCACACACACCTCTCTGAGGTCATGGTTACACACACCTCTCACAGGTCATGTTCACACTCACACCTCTCCTAGGTCATGGTCACTCACACACCACCCCTAGGTCATGGTTACACACACCTCTCCCAGCTCACGGTCACACACACACCTCTCCCAGGTCACGGTCTCACACACACCTCTCCTAGGTCACCGTCACTCACACACATCACCCTGGTCACGGTCTCAAACACATCTATCCCAGGTCATGGTCACTGACACACCTCTCCCAGGTCACAGTTACACACACCTCTCCCAGGTCACGGTCTCACACACACCTCACCAGGTCACGGTCACTCACACAGTTTGCCCAGGTCATGGTCTCAAACACACCACTCTCAGGTCAAGGTCACTCACACACCTCTCCCAGGTAATGGTTACACACACCTCTCTGAGGTAATGGTTACACACACACCTCTCCCAGTACACAGCTCACACACCTCTCCCAGTTCATGGACACTCACACACCTCTCCTAGGTCATGGTCACTCACACACCACTCCTAGGTCATGGTTACACACACCTCTCCCAGGTCACGGTCTCATACTCACCTCTCCCATATCACGGTCTCACACACACCTCTCCCACGTCACGGTCACTCACACACCTCTCTCAGGTCACGGTTACACACACACCTCTCCCAGGTTACGGTTACAAAAGTCTCTCCCAGGTCACGGTCTCACACACACCTCTCCCAGGTCACGGTCACTCACACACCTCTCCCAGGTCACGGTTACACACACACCTCTCTCAGGTTATGGTCACAAAAGTCTCTCCCAGGTCACGGTCTCACACACACCTCTCCCAGGTCATGGTCACTCACACACCTCTCCCAGGTCACAGTTACACACACCTCTCCCAGGTCACCATTTCACACACACCTCTCACAGGTCACAGTCTCACACACACCTCTCCCAGGTCACGGTCACTCACACACCTCACCCAGGTCACGGTCTCACACACACCTCTCCCAGGTCATAGTCACTCACAATCCTCTCCCAGGTCCTGGTCACTCATACACACCACTCTCAGGTCAAGGTCACTCACACACCTCTCCCAGGTCACGGTCACTCACACACTTCTCCCAGGTCACGGTCTGACACACACCTCTCCCAGGTCATAGTCACTCACAATCCTCTCCCAGGTCCTGGTCACTCATACACACCTCTCCAAGGTCACGGTCTGACAAACACCTTTCCCAGGTCACGGTCACTCACCCCTCTCCCAGGTCACGGTCCCACACACACCTCTCCTAGGTCATGGTCACTCACACACCACTCCTAGGTCATGGTTACACACACCTCTCCCAGGTCACGGTCTCATACTCACCTCTCCCATGTCACTGTCTCACACACACCTCTCCCACGTCACGGTCACTCACACACCTCTCTCAGGTCACGGTTACACACACACCTCTCCCAGGTTACGGTTACAAAAGTCTCTCCCAGGTCACGGTCTCACACACACCTCTCCCAGGTCACGGTCTCACACACCTCTTCCAGATCACAGTCTCACACACCCCTCCCAGGTCACAGTCACTCACACACACCTCTCCCAGGTCACGGTCACTCACACACCTCTCCCAGGTCACGGTCTCACACACACCTCTCCCAGTTCACGGTCTGACACACACATCTCCCAGATCACGGTCACTCACTCCTCTACCAGGTCACGGTCTCAAACAACTCTCCCTGGTCACGGTCACTCACACACCTCTCCCAGGTCACGGCCAATATCACACTTCACCCAGGTGATGGTCACTCACTCCTCTCCCAGGTAATGGTCACAAATGCCTCTCCCAGGTCACGGTCTCACACACCGCTCCCAGGTCAAGGTCTCACACACCTCTCCCAGGTCACGGTCTCACACACCTCTCCCAGATCACGGTCTCACACACCCCTCCCAGGTCACAGTCACTCACACACACCTCTCCCAGGTCACGGTCACTCACACACCTCTCCCAGGTCACGGTCTCATCCACACCTCTCCCAGTTCACGGTCTGACACACACATCTCCCAGATCACGGTCACTCACTCCTCTACCAGGTCACGGTCTCAAACACCTCTCCCTGGTCACGGTCACTCACACACATCGCCCTGGTCACGGTCTCACACACACCTCACCAGGTCACGGTCACTCACACACAGTTTGCCCAGGTCATGGTCTCACACACACCACTCTCAGGTCAAGGTCACTCACACACCTCTCCCAGGTCACGGTCACTCACACACTTCTCCCAGGTCACGGTCTGACACACACCTCTCCCAGGTCATAGTCACTCACAATCCTCTCCCAGGTCCTGGTCACTCATACACACCTCTCCAAGGTCACGGTCTGACAAACATCTTTCCCAGGTCACGGTCACTCACTCCTCTCCCAGGTCACGGTCCCACACACACCTCTCCCAGGTCACGGTCACTCACACACCTCTCCCAGGTCATGGTCACTCTCACACTTCTCCCAGGTCATGGTTACTCACTCCTCTCCCAGGTCATGGTCACAAATGCCTCTCCCAGGTCACGGTCTCACACACCGCTCCCAGGTCAAGGTCTCACACACCTCTCCCAGGTCACGGTCTCACACACCTCTCCCAGGTCACGGTCTCAAACACCTCTCCCTGGTCACTGACAGTCACACACATCTCCCAGGTGACGGTCACTCACACACCTCTCCCAAGTCACGGTCACTCACTCCTCTCCCAAGTCATGGTCACAAATGCCTCTCCCAGGTCACGGTCTCACACACCTCTCCCAGGTCACGGTCTCACACACACCTCTCCCAGGTCACTGTCACTCACACACCTCTCCCAGGTCACGGTGACTCTCACACCCCTCCTAGGTCACAGTCACTGTCACACCTCTCCCAGGTAATAGTAACTCACTACTCTCCCAGTTCATGGTCACAAAAGACTCTCCCAGGTCACGGTCTCACACACACCTCTCCCAGGTCACGGTCACTTACACACCTCTCCTAGGTAATGGTCACTCACACACAACTCCTAGGTCATGGTTACACACACCTCTCCCAGTTCACGGTCTCACACACACCTCTCCCAGTTCACGGTCTCACACACACCCCTCCCGGGTCATGGTCACTCACACACTTCGCCCTCGTCACGGTCTCACACACATCTCTCCCAGGTCATGCTCACTCACACACCTCTCCCAGGTCACGTTTACACACACCTCTCCCAGGTCACGGTTACACACACACCTCTCTCAGGTTATGGTCACAAAAGTCTCTCCCAGGTCACGGTCTCACACACACATCTCCCAGGTCACGGTCTCACACACACCTCTTCAATGTCACGGTCACTCACACACATCGCCCTGGTCACGGTCTCACACACACCTCACCAGGTCACGGTCACTCACACACTTTGCCCAGGTCATGGTCTCACACACACCACTCTCAGGTCAAGGTCACTCACACACCTCTCCCAGGTCACGGTCACTCACACACTTCTCCCAGGTCACGGTCTGACACACATCTCTCCCAGGTCATAATCACTCACAATCCTCTCCCAGGTCCTGGTCACTCATACGCACCTCTCCAAGGTGACGGTCTGACAAACACCTTTCCCAGGTCACGGTCACTCACTCCTCTCCCAGGTCACGGTCCCACACACACCTCTCCCAGGTCATGGTCACTCTCACACTTCTCCCAGGTCATGGTTACTCACTCCTCTCCCAGGTCATGGTCACAAATGCCTCTCCCAGGTCACGGTCTCACACACCGCTCCCAGGTCAAGGTCTCACACACCTCTCCCAGGTCACGGTCTCACACACCTCTCCCAGGTCACGGTCTCAAACACCTCTCCCAGGTCACTGTCAGTCACACACATCTCCCAGGTGACGGTCACTCACACACCTCTCCCAAGTCACGGTCACTCACTCCTCTCCCAAGTCATGGTCACAAATGCCTCTCCCAGGTCACGGTCTCACACACACCTCTCCCAGGTCACTGTCACTCACACAAATCTCCCAGGTCACGGTGACTCTCACACCCCTCCTAGGTCACAGTCACTGTCACACCTCTCCCAGGTGATAGTAACTCACTACTCTCCCAGTTCATGGTCACAAAAGACTCTCCCAGGTCACGGTCTCACACACACCTCTCCCAGGTCACGGTCACTTACACACCTCTCCTAGGTAATGGTCACTCACACACAACTCCTAGGTCATGGTTACACACACCTCTCCCAGTTCACGGTCTCACACACACCTCTCCCAGTTCACGGTCTCACACACACCCCTCCCGGGTCATGGTCACTCACACACCTCTCCCAGGTCACGTTTACACACACCTCTCCCAGGTCACGGTTACACACACACCTCTCTCAGGTTATGGTCACAAAAGTCTCTCCCAGGTCACGGTCTCACACACACCTCTCCCAGGTCATGGTGACTCACACACCTCTCCCAGGTCACAGTTACACACACCTCTCCCAGGTCACCGTTTCACACACACCTCTCACAGGTCACAGTCTCACACACACCTCTCCCAGGTCACGGTCACTCACACTCCTCACCCAGGTCACGGTCTCACACACACCTCCCCCAGGTCATTGTCACTCACACACCTCTCCCAGGTCATGGTTACACACACACCTCTCCCAGGACACGGCTCACACACCTCTCCCAGGTCACGGTCACTCACACACCTCTCCCAGGTCATGGTCACTCTCACACTTCTCCCAGGTCATGGTTACTCACTCCTCTCCCAGGTCATGGTCACAAATGCCTCTCCCAGGTCACGGTCTCACACACCGCTCCCAGGTCAAGGTCTCACACACCTCTCCCAGGTCACGGTCTCACACACCTCTCCCAGGTCACGGTCTCAAACACCTCTCCCAGGTCACTGACAGTCACACACATCTCCCAGGTGACGGTCACTCACACACCTCTCCCAAGTCACGGTCACTCACTCCTCTCCCAAGTCATGGTCACAAATGCCTCTCCCAGGACACGGTCTCACACACCTCTCCCAGGTCACGGTCTCACACACACCTCTCCCAGGTCACTGTCACTCACACACCTCTCCCAGGTCACGGTGACTCTCACACCCCTCCTAGGTCACAGTCACTGTCACACCTCTCCCAGGTAATAGTAACTCACTACTCTCCCAGTTCATGGTCACAAAAGACTCTCCCAGGTCACGGTCTCACACACACCTCTCCCAGGTCACGGTCACTTACACACCTCTCCTAGGTAATGGTCACTCACACACAACTCCTAGGTCATGGTTACACACACCTCTCCCAGTTCACGGTCTCACACACACCTCTCCCAGTTCACGGTCTCACACACACCCCTCCCGGGTCATGGTCACTCACACACTTCGCCCTCGTCACGGTCTCACACACATCTCTCCCAGGTCATGCTCACTCACACACCTCTCCCAGGTCACGGTTACACACACACCTCTCTCAGGTTATGGTCACAAAAGTCTCTCCCAGGTCACGGTCTCACACACACCTCTCCCAGGTCACCGTCTCACACACACCTCTTCCAGGTCACGTTCACTCACACACATCGCCCTGGTCACGGTCTCACACACACCTCACCAGGTCACGGTCACTCACACACTTTGCCCAGGTCATGGTCTCACACACACCACTCTCAGGTGAAGGTCACTCACACACCTCTCCCAGGTCACGGTCACTCACACACTTCTCCCAGGTCACGGTCTGACACACACCTCTCCCAGGTCATAGTCACTCACAATCCTCTCCCAGGTCCTGGTCACTCATACACACCTCTCCAAGGTCACGGTCTGACAAACACCTTTCCCAGGTCACGGTCACTCACTCCTCTCCCAGGTCACGGTCCCACACACACCTCTCCCATGTCATGGTCACTCTCACACTTCTCCCAGATCATGGTTACTCACTCCTCTCCCAGGTCATGGTCACAAATGCCTCTCCCAGGTCACGGTCTCACACACCGCTCCCAGGTCAAGGTCTCACACACCTCTCCCAGGTCACGGTCTCACACACCTCTCCCAGGTCACGGTCTCAAACACCTCTCCCAGGTCACTGTCAGTCACACACATCTCCCAGGTGACGGTCACTCACACACCTCTCCCAAGTCATGGTCACTCACTCCTCTCCCAAGTCATGGTCACAAATGCCTCTCCCAGGTCACGGTCTCACACACACCTCTCCCAGGTCACTGTCACTCACACAAATCTCCCAGGTCACGGTGACTCTCACACCCCTCCTAGGTCACAGTCACTGTCACACCTCTCCCAGGTAACAGTAACTCACTACTCTCCCAGTTCATGGTCACAAAAGACTCTCCCAGGTCACGGTCTCACACACACCTCTCCCAGGTCACGGTCACTTACACACCTCTCCTAGGTAATGGTCACTCACACACAACTCCTAGGTCATGGTTACACACACCTCTCCCAGTTCACGGTCTCACACACACCTCTCCCAGTTGACGGTCTCACACACACCCCTCCCGGGTCATGGTCACTCACACACTTCGCCCTCGTCACGGTCTCACACACATCTCTCCCAGGTCATGCTCACTCACACACCTCTCCCAGGTCACGTTTACACACACCTCTCCCAGGTCACGGTTACACACACACCTCTCTCAGGTTATGGTCACAAAAGTCTCTCCCAGGTCACGGTCTCACACACACCTCTCCCAGGTCATGGTCACTCACACACCTCTCCCAGGTCACAGTTACACACACCTCTCCCAGGTCACCGTTTCACACACACCTCTCACAGGTCACAGTCTCACACACACCTCTCCCAGGTCACGGTCACTCACACACCTCACACATGTCACGGTCTCACACACACCTCCCCCAGGTCATTGTTACTCACACACCTCTCCCAGGTCATGGTTACACACACACCTCTCCCAGGACACGGCTCACACACCTCTCCCAGGTCATGGTCACTCACACACCTCCCGAGGTCACGGTTACACAAACCTCTCCCAGGTCACGGTCTCACACACACCTCTCCCAGTTCACGGTCTCACACACACCTCACCAGGTCACGGTCACTCACACACTTTGCCCAGGTCATGGTCTCACACACACCACTCTCAGGTCAAGGTCACTCACACACCTTTCCCAGGTCACGGTCACTCACACACTTCTCCCAGGTCACGGTCTGACACACACCTCTCCCAGGTCATAGTCACTCACAATCCTCTCCCAGGTCCTGGTCACTCATACGCACCTCTCCAAGTTCACGGTCTGACAAAAACCTTTCCCAGGTCACGGTCACTCACTCCTCTCCCAGGTCACGGTCCCACACACACCTCTCCCAGGTCACGGTCACTCACACACCTCTCCCAGGTCATGGTCACTCTTACACTTCTCCCAGGTCATGGTTACTCACTCCTCTCCCAGGTCATGGTCACAAATGCCTCTCCCAGGTCACGGTCTCACTCACCGCTCCCAGGTCAAGGTCTCACACACCTCTCCCAGGTCACGGTCTCACACACCTCTCCCAGGTGACGGTCACTCACACACCTCTCCCAAGTCACGGTCACTCACTCCTCTCCCAAGTCATGGTCACAAATACCTCTCCCAGGTCACAGTCTCACACACACCTCTCCCAGGTCACTGTCACTCACACACCTCTCCCAGGTCACGGTGACTCTCACACCCCTCCTAGGTCACAGTCACTGTCACACCTCTCCCAGGTAATAGTAACTCACTACTCTCCCAGTTCATGGTCACAAAAGACTCTCCCAGGTCACGGTCGCACACACACCTCTCCCAGGTCACGGTCACTTACACACCTCTCCTAGGTAATGGTCACTCACACACAACTCCTAGGTCATGGTTACACACACCTCTCCCAGTTCACGGTCTCACACACACCTCTCCCAGTTCACGGTCTCACACACACCCCTCCCGGGTCATGGTCACTCACACACTTCGCCCTCGTCACGGTCTCACACACATCTCTCCCAGGTCATGCTCACTCACACACCTCTCCCAGGTCACGTTTACACACACCTCTCCCAGGTCACGGTTACACACACACCTCTCTCAGGTTATGGTCACAAAAGTCTCTCCCAGGTCACGGTCTCACACACACCTCTCCCAGGTCACGGTCTCACACACACCTCTTCCAGGTCACGGTCACTCACACACATCGCCCTGGTCACGGTCTCACACACACCTCAACAGGTCACGGTCACTCACACACTTTGCCCAGGTCATGGTCTCACACACACCACTCTCAGGTCAAGGTCACTCACACACCTCTCCCAGGTCACGGTCACTCACACACTTCTCCCAGGTCACGGTCTGACACACACCTCTCCCATGTCATAGTCACTCACAATCCTCTCCCAGGTCCTGGTCACTCATACACACCTCTCCAAGGTCACGGTCTGACAAACACCTTTCCCAGGTCACGGTCACTCACTTCTCTCCCAGGTCACGGTCCCACACACACCTCTCCCAGGTCACGGTCACTCACACACCTCTCCCAGGTCATGGTCACTCTCACACTTCTCCCAGGTCATGGTTACTCACTCCTCTCCCAGGTCATGGTCACAAATGCCTCTCCCAGGTCACGGTCTCACACACCGCTCCCAGGTCAAGGTCTCAGACACCTCTCCCAGGTCACGGTCTCACACACCTCTCCCAGGTCACGGTCTCAAACAGCTCTCCCCGGTCACTGTCAGTCACACACATCTCCCAGGTGACGGTCACTGACACACCTCTCCCAAGTCACGGTCACTCACTCCTCTCCCAAGTCATGGTCACAAATGCCTCTCCCAGGTCACGGTCTCACACACACCTCTCCCAGGTCACGGTCACTTACACACCTCTCCTAGGTAATGGTCACTCACACACAACTCCTAGGTCATGGTTACACACACCTCTCCCAGTTCACGGTCTCACACACACCTCTCCCAGTTCACGGTCTCACACACACCCCTCCCGGGTCATGGTCACTCACACACTTCGCCCTCGTCACGGTCTCACACACATCTCTCCCAGGTCATGCTCACTCACACACCTCTCCCAGGTCACGTTTACACACACCTCTCCCAGGTCACGGTTACACACACACCTCTCTCAGGTTATGGTCACAAAAGTCTCTCCCAGGTCACGGTCTCACACACACCTCTCCCAGGTCACGGTCTCACACACACCTCTTCCAGGTCACGGTCACTCACACACATCGCCCTGGTCACGGTCTCACACACACCTCAACAGGTCACGGTCACTCACACAGTTTGCCCAGGTCATGGTCTCACACACACCACTCTCAGGTCAAGGTCACTCACACACCTCTCCCAGGTCACGGTCACTCACACACTTCTCCCAGGTCACGGTCTGACACACACCTCTCCCATGTCATAGTCACTCACAATCCTCTCCCAGGTCCTGGTCACTCATACACACCTCTCCAAGGTCACGGTCTGACAAACACCTTTCCCAGGTCACGGTCACTCACTCCTCTCCCAGGTCACGGTCCCACACACACCTCTCCCAGGTCACGGTCACTCACACACCTCTCCCAGGTCATGGTCACTCTCACACTTCTCCCAGGTCATGGTTACTCACTCCTCTCCCAGGTCATGGTCACAAATGCCTCTCCCAGGTCACGGTCTCACACACCGCTCCCAGGTCAAGGTCTCAGACACCTCTCCCAGGTCACGGTCTCACACACCTCTCCCAGGTCACGGTCTCAAACAGCTCTCCCCGGTCACTGTCAGTCACACACATCTCCCAGGTGACGGTCACTGACACACCTCTCCCAAGTCACGGTCACTCACTCCTCTCCCAAGTCATGGTCACAAATGCCTCTCCCAGGTCACGGTCTCACACACACCTCTCCCAGGTCACTGTCACTCACACACCTCTCCCAGGTCACGGTGACTCTCACACCCCTCCTAGGTCACAGTCACTGTCACACCTCTCCCAGGTAATAGTAACTCACTACTCTCCCAGTTCATGGTCACAAAAGACTCTCCCAGGTCACGGTCTCACACACACCTCTCCCAGGTCACGGCCACTTACACACCTCTGCTAGGTAATGGTCACTCACACACAACTCCTAGGTCATGGTTACACACACCTCTCCCAGTTCACGGTCTCACACACACCTCTCCCAGATCACGGTCTCACACACACCCCTCCCGGGTCATGGTCACTCACACACTTCGCCCTCGTCACGGTCTCACACACATCTCTCCCAGGTCATGCTCACTCACACACCTCTCCCAGGTCACGTTTACACACACCTCTCCCAGGTCACGGTTACACACACACCTCTCTCAGGTTATGGTCACAAAAGTCTCTCCCAGGTCACGGTCTCACACACACCTCTCCCAGGTCATGGTCACTCACAAACCTCTCCCAGGTCACAGTTACACACACCTCTCCCAGGTCACCGTTTCACACACACCTCTCACAGGTCACAGTCTCACACACACCTCTCCCAGGTCACGGTCACTCACACACCTCACCCAGGTCACGGTCTCACACACACCTCCCCCAGGTCATTGTCACTCACACAGCTCTCCCAGGTAATGGTTACACACACACCTCTCCCAGGACACGGCTGACACACCTCTCCCAGGTCATGGTCACTCACACACCTCCCGAGGTCACGGTTACACAAACCTCTCCCAGGTCACGGTCTCACACACACCTCTCCCAGGTCACGGTCTCACACACACCTCACCAGGTCACGGTCACTCACACACTTTGCCCAGGTCATGGTCTCACCCACACCACTCTCAGGTCAAGGTCACTCACACACCTCTCCCAGGTCACGGTCACTCACACACTTCTCCCAGGTCACGGTCTGACACACACCTCTCCCAGGTCATAGTCACTCACAATCCTCTCCCAGGTCCTGGTCACTCATACACACCTCTCCAAGGTCACGGTCTGACAAACACCTTTCCCAGGTCACGGTCACTCACTCCTCTCCCAGGTCACGGTCCCACACACACCTCTCCCAGGTCACGGTCACTCACACACCTCTCCCAGGTCATGGTCACTCTCACACTTCTCCCAGGTCATGGTTACTCACTCCTCTCCCAGGTCATGGTCACAAATGCCTCTCCCAGGTCACGGTCTCACACACCGCTCCCAGGTCAAGGTCTCACACACCTCTCCCAGGTCACGGTCTCACACACCTCTCCCAGGTCACGGTCTCAAACACCTCTCCCAGGTCACTGTCAGTCACACACATCTCCCAGGTGACGGGCACTCACACACCTCTCCCAAGTCACGGTCACTCACTCCTCTCCCAAGTCATGGTCACAAATGCCTCTCCCAGGTCACAGTCTCACACACCTCTCCCAGGTCACGGTCTCACACACACCTCTCCCAGGTCACTGTCACTCACACACCTCTCCCAGGTCACGGTGACTCTCACACCCCTCCTAGGTCACAGTCACTGTCACACCTCTCCCAGGTAATAGTATCTCACTACTCTCCCAGTTCATGGTCACAACAGACTCTCCCAGGTCACGGTATCACACACACCTCTCCCAGGTCACGGTCACTTACACACCTCTCCTAGGTAATGGTCACTCACACACAACTCCTAGGTCATGGTTACACACACCTCTCCCAGTTCACGGTCTCACACACACCTCTCCCAGTTCACGGTCTCACACACACCCCTCCCGGGTCATGGTCACTCACACACCTCTCCCAGGTCACAGTTACACACACCTCTCCCAGGTCACCGTTTCACACACACCTCTCACAGGTCACAGTCTCACACACACCTCTCCCAGGTCACGGTCACTCACACACCTCACCCAGGTCACGGTCTCACACACACCTCCCCCAGGTCATTGTCACTCACACACCTCTCCCAGGTCATGGTTACACACACACCTCTCCCAGGACACGGCTCACACACCTCTCCCAGGTCATGGTCACTCACACACCTCCCGAGGTCACGGTTACACAAACCTCTCCCAGGTCACGGTCTCACACACACCTCTCCCAGGTCACGGTCTCACACACACCTCACCAGGTCATAGAAACTCACAATCCTCTCCCAGGTCCTGGTCACTCATACACACCTCTCCAAGGTCACGGTCTGACAAACACCTTTCCCAGGTCACGGTCACTCACTCCTCTCCCAGGTCACGGTCCCACACACACCTCTCCCAGGTCACGATCACTCACACACCTCTCCCAGGTCATGGTCACTCTCACACTTCTCCCAGGTCATGGTTACTCACTCCTCTCCCAGGTCATGGTCACAAATGCCTCTTCCAGGTCACGGTCTCACACACCGCTCCCAGGTCAAGGTCTCACACACCTCTCCCAGGTCACGGTCTCAAACACCTCTCCCAGGTCACTGTCAGTCACACACATCTCCCAGGTGACGGTCACTCACACACCTCTCGCAAGTCACGGTCACTCACTCCTCTCCCAAGTCATGGTCACAAATGCCTCTCCCAGGTCACAGTCTCACACACCTCTCCCAGGTCACGGTCTCACACACAGCTCTCCCAGGTCACTGTCACTCACACACCTCTCCCAGGTCACGGTGACTCTCACACCCCTCCTAGGTCACAGTCACTGTCACACCTCTCCCAGGTAATAGTAACTGACTACTCTCCCAGTTCATGGTCACAAAAGACTCTCCCAGGTCACGGTCTCACACACACCTCTCCCAGGTCACGGTCACTTACACACCTCTCCTAGGTAATGGTCACTCACACACAACTCCTAGGTCATGGTTACACACACCTCTCCCAGTTCACGGTCTCACACACACCTCTCCCAGTTCACGGTCTCACACACACCCCTCCCGGGTCATGGTCACTCACACACTTCGCCCTCGTCACGGTCTCACACACATCTCTCCCAGGTCATGCTCACTCACACACCTCTCCCAGGTCACGGTTACACACACACCTCTCTCAGGTTATGGTCACAAAAGTCTCTCCCAGGTCACGGTCTCACACACACCTCTCCCAGGTCATGGTCACTCACACACCTCTCCCAGGTCACGGTCACTCACACACTTCTCCCAGGTCACGGTCTGACACACACCTCTGCCAGGTCATAGTCACTCACAATCCTCTCCCAGGTCCTGGTCACTCATACACACCTCTCCAAGGTCACGGTCTGACAAACACCTTTCCCAGGTCACGGTCACTCACTCCTCTCCCAGGTCACGGTCCCACACACACCTCTCCCAGGTCACGGTCACTCACACACCTCTCCCAGGTCATGGTCACTCTCACACTTCTCCCAGGTCATGGTTACTCACTCCTCTCCCAGGTCATGGTCACAAATGCCTCTCCCAGGTCACGGTCTCACACACCGCTCCCAGGTCAAGGTCTCACACACCTCTCCCAGGTCACGGTCTCACACACCTCTCCCAGGTCACGGTCTCAAACACCTCTCCCAGGTCACTGTCAGTCACACACATCTCCCAGGTGACGGTCACTCACACACCTCTCGCAAGTCACGGTCACTCACTCCTCTCCCAAGTCATGGTCACAAATGCCTCTCCCAGGTCACGGTCTCACACACACCTCTCCCAGGTCACTGTCACTCACACACCTCTCCCAGGTCACGGTGACTCTCACACCCCTCCTAGGTCACAGTCACTGTCACACCTCTCCCAGGTAATAGTAACTCACTACTCTCCCAGTTCATGGTCACAAAAGACTCTCCCAGGTCACGGTCTCACACACACCTCTCCCAGGTCACGGTCACTTACACACCTCTCCTAGGTAATGGTCACTCACACACAACTCCTAGGTCATGGTTACACACACCTCTCCCAGTTCACGGTCTCACACACACCTCTCCCAGTTCACGGTCTCACACACACCCCTCCCGGGTCATGGTCACTCACACACTTCGCCCTCGTCACGGTCTCACACACATCTCTCCCAGGTCATGCTCACTCACACACCTCTCCCAGGTCACGTTTACACACACCTCTCCCAGTTCACGGTTACACACACACCTCTTCCAGGTCACGGTCACTCACACACATCGCCCTGGTCACGGTCTCACACACACATCAACAGGTCACGGTCACTCACACACTTTGCCCAGGTCATGGTCTCACACACACCACTCTCAGGTCAAGGTCACTCACACACCTCTCCCAGGTCACGGTCACTCACACACTTCTCCCAGGTCACGGTCTGACACACACCTCTCCCAGGTCATAGTCACTCACAATCCTCTCCCAGCTCCTGGTCACTCATACACACCTCTCCAAGGTCACGGTCTGACAAACACCTTTCCCAGGTCACGGTCACTCACTCCTCTCCCAGGTCACGGTCCCACACACACCTCTCCCAGGTCACGGTCACTCACACACCTCTCCCAGGTCATGGTCACTCTCACACTTCTCCCAGGTCATGGTTACTCACTCCTCTCCCAGGTCATGGTCACAAATGCCTCTCCCAGGTCACGGTCTCACACACCGCTCCCAGGTCAAGGTCTCACACACCTCTCCCAGGTCACGGTCTCACACACCTCTCCCAGGTCACGGTCTCAAACACCTCTCCCCGGTCACTGTCAGTCACACACATCTCCCAGGTGACGGTCACTGACACACCTCTCCCAAGTCACGGTCACTCACTCCTCTCCCAAGTCATGGTCACAAATGCCTCTCCCAGGTCACGGTCTCACACACACCTCTCCCAGGTCACTGTCACTCACACACCTCTCCCAGGTGACGGTGACTCTCACACCCCTCCTAGGTCACAGTCACTGTCACACCTCTCCCAGGTAATAGTAACTCACTACTCTCCCCGTTCATGGTCACAAAAGACTCTCCCAGGTCACGGTCTCACACATACCTCTCCCAGGTCACGGCCACTTACACACCTCTCCTAGGTAATGGTCACTCACACACAACTCCTAGGTCATGGTTACACACACCTCTCCCAGTTCACGGTCTCACACACACCTCTCCCAGTTCACGGTCTCACACACACCCCTCCCGGGTCATGGTCACTCACACACTTCGCCCTCGTCACGGTCTCACACACATCTCTCCCAGGTCATGCTCACTCACACACCTCTCCCAGGTCACGTTTACACACACCTCTCCCAGGTCACGGTTACACACACACCTCTCTCAGGTTATGGTCACAAAAGTCTCTCCCAGGTCACGGTCTCACACACACCTCTCCCAGGTCATGGTCACTCACACACCTCTCCCAGGTCACAGTTACACACACCTCTCCCAGGTCACCGTTTCACACACACCTCTCACAGGTCACAGTCTCACACACACCTTTCCCAGGTCACGGTCACTCACACACCTCACCCAGGTCACGGTCTCACACACACCTCCCCCAGGTCATTGTCACTCACACACCTCTCCCAGGTCATGGTTACACACACACCTCTCCCAGGACACGGCTCACACACCTTTCCCAGGTCACGGTCACTCACTCCTCTCCCAGGTCACGGTCCCACACACACCTCTCCCAGGTCACGGTCACTCACACACCTCTCCCAGGTCATGGTCACTCTCACACTTCTCCCAGGTCATGGTTACTCACTCCTCTCCCAGGTCATGGTCACAAATGCCTCTCCCAGGTCACGGTCTCACACACCGCTCCCAGGTCAAGGTCTCACACAACTCTCCCAGGTCACGGTCTCACACACCTCTCCCAGGTCACGGTCTTAAACACCTCTCCCAGGTCACTGTCAGTCACACACATCTCCCAGGTGACGGTCACTCACACACCTCTCCCAAGTCACGATCACTCACTCCTCTCCCAAGTCATGGTCACAAATGCCTCTCCCAGGTCACGGTCTCACACACACCTCTCCCAGGTCACTGTCACTCACACACCTCTCCCAGGTCACGGTGACTCTCACACCCCTCCTAGGTCACAGTCACTGTCACACCTCTCCCAGGTAATAGTAACTCACTACTCTCCCAGTTCATGGTCACAAAAGACTCTCCCAGGTCACGGTCTCACACACACCTCTCCCAGGTCATGGTCACTTACACACCTCTCCTAGGTAATGGTCACTCACACACAACTCCTAGGTCATGGTTACACACACCTCTCCCAGTTCACGGTCTCACACACACCTCTCCCAGTTCACGGTCTCACACACACCCCTCCCGGGTCATGGTCACTCACACACTTCGGCTTCGTCACGGTCTCACACACATCTCTCCCAGGTCATGCTCACTCACACACCTCTCCCAGGTCACGTTTACACACACCTCTCCGTGGTCACGGTTACACACACACCTCTCTCAGGTTATGGTCACAAAAGTCTCTCCCAGGTCACGGTCTCACACACACCTCTCCCAGGTCACAGTTACACACACCTCTCCCAGGTCACCGTTTCACACACACCTCTCACAGGTCACAGTCTCACACACACCTCTCCCAGGTCACGGTCACTCACACACCTCACCCAGGTCACGGTCTCACACACACCTCCCCCAGGTCATTGTCACTCACACACCTCTCCCAGGTCATGGTTACACACACACCTCTCCCAGGACACGGCTCACACACCTCTCCCAGGTCATGGTCACTCACACACTTCCCGAGGTCACGGTTACACACACCTCTCCCAGTTCACGGTCTCACACACACTTCTCCCAGTTCACGGTCTCACACACACCCCTCCCGGGTCATGGTCACTCACACACTTCGCCCTCGTCACGGTCTCACACACATCTCTCCCAGGTCATACTCACTCACACACCTCTCCCAGGTCACGTTTACACACATCTCTCCCAGGTCACGGTTACACACACACCTCTCTCAGGTTATGGTCACAAAAGTCTCTCCCAGGTCACGTTCTCACACACACCTCTCCCAGGTCACGGTCTCACACACACCTCTTCCAGGTCACGGTCACTCACACACATCGCCCTGGTCACGGTCTCACACACACCTCACCAGGTCACGGTCAATCACACACTTTGCCCAGGTCATGGTCTCACACACACCACTCTCAGGTCAAGGTCACTCATACACCTCTCCCAGGTCACGGTCACTCACACACTTCTCCCAGGTCACGGTCTGACACACACCTCTCCCAGGTCATAGTCACTCACAATCCACTCCCAGGTCCTGGTCACTCATACACACCTCTCCAAGGTCACGGTCTGACAAACACCTTTCCCAGGTCACGGTCACTCACTCCTCTCCCAGGTCACGGTCCCACACACACCTCTCCCAGGTCACGGTCACTCACACACCTCTCCCAGGTCATGGTCACTCACACACTTCGCTCTGGTCACGGTCTCACACACATCTCTCCCAGGTCATGCTCACTCACGCACCTCTCCCAGGTCACGTTTACACACACCTCTCCCAGGTCACGGTTACACACACACCTCTCTCAGGTTACGGTCACAAAAGTCTCTCCCAGGTCACGTTCTCACACACTCCTCTCCCAGGTCACGGTCTCACACACACCTCTTCCAGGTCACGGTCACTCACACACATCGCCCTGGTCACGGTCTCACACACACCTCACCAGGTCACGGTCACTCACACACTTTGCCCAGGTCATGGTCTCACACACACCACTCTCAGGTCAAGGTCACTCATACACCTCTCCCAGGTCACGGTCACTCACACACTTCTCCCAGGTCACGGTCTGACACACACCTCTCCCAGGTCATAGTTACTCACAATCCTCTCCCAGGTCCTGGTCACTCATACACACCTCTCCAAGGTCACGGTCTGACAAACACCTTTCCCATGTCACGGTCACTCACTCCTCTCCCAGGTCACGGTCCCACACACACCTCTCCCAGGTCACGGTTACTCACACACCTCTCCCAGGTCATGGTCACTCTCACACTTCTCCCAGGTCATGGTTACTCACTCCTCTCCCAGGTCATGGTCACAAATGCCTCTCCCAGGTCACGGTCTCACACACCGCTCCCAGGTCAAGGTCTCACACACCTCTCCCAGGTCACGGTCTCAAACACCTCTCCCAGGTCACGGTCTCAAACACCTCTCCAAGGTCACTGTCAGTCACACACATCTCCCAGGTGACGGTCACTCACACACCTCTCCCATGTCACGGTCACTCACTCCTCTCCCAAGTCATGGTCACAAATGCCTCTCCCAGGTCACGGTCTCACACACACCTCTCCCAGGTCACTGTCACTCACACACCTCTCCCAGGTCACGGTGACTCTCACACCCCTCCTAGGTCACAGTCACTTTCACTCCTCTCCCAGGTAATAGTAACTCACTACTCTCCCAGTTCATGGTCACAAAAGACTCTCCCAGGTCACGGTCTCACACACACCTCTCCCAGGTCACGGTCACTTCCACACCTCTCCTAGGTAATGGTCACTCACACACAACTCCTAGGTCATGGTTACACACACCTCTCCCAGTTCACGGTCTCACACACACCTCTCCCAGTTCACGGTCTCACACACACCCCTCCCGGGTCATGGTCACTCACACACTTCGCCCTCGTCACGGTCTCACACACATCTCTCCCAGGTCATGCTCACTCACACACCTCTCCCAGGTCACGTTTACACACACCTCTCCCAGGTCACGGTTACACACACACCTCTCTCAGGTTATGGTCACAAAAGTCTCTCCCAGGTCACGGTCTCACACACACCTCTCCCAGGTCATGGTCACTCACACACCTCTCCCAGGTCACAGTTACACACACCTCTCCCAGGTCACCGTTTCACACACACCTCTCACAGGTCACAGTCTCACACACACCTCTCCCAGGTCACGGTCACTCACACACCTCTCCCAGGTCACGGTCTCACACACTCCTCTCCCAGGTCACGGTCTCACACACACCTCACCAGGTCACGGTCACTCACACACTTTGCCCAGGTCATGGTCTCACACACACCACTCTCAGGTCAAGGTCACTCACACACCTCTCCCAGGTCACGGTCACTCACACACTTCTCCCAGGTCACGGTCTGACACACACCTCTCCCAGGTCATAGTCACTCACAATCCTCTCCCAGGTCCTGGTCACTCAAACACACCTCTCCAAGGTCACGGTCTGACAAACACCTTTCCCAGGTCACGGTCACTCACTCCTCTCCCAGGTCACGGTCCCACACACACCTCTCCCAGGTCACGGTCACTTCCACACCTCTCCTAGGTAATGGTCACTCACACACAACTCCTAGGTCATGGTTACACACACCTCTCCCAGTTCACGGTCTCACACACACCTCTCCCAGTTCACGGTCTCACACACACCCCTCCCGGGTCATGGTCACTCACACACTTCGCCCTCGTCACGGTCTCACACACATGTCTCCCAGGTCATGCTCACTCACACACCTCTCCCAGGTCACGTTTACACACACCTCTCCCAGGTCACAGTTACACACACACCTCTCTCAGGTTATGGTCACAAAAGTCTCTCCCAGGTCACGGTCTCACACACACCTCTCCCAGGTCATGGTCACTCACACACCTCTCCCAGGTCACAGTTACACACACCTCTCCCAGGTCACCGTTTCACACACACCTCTCACAGGTCACAGTCTCACACACACCTCTCCCAGGTCACGGTCACTCACACACCTCACCCAGGTCACGGTCTCACACACACCTCCCCCAGGTCATTGTCACTCACACAGCTCTCCCAGGTCATGGTTACACACACACCTCTCCCAGGACACGGCTCACACACCTCTCCCAGGTCATGGTCACTCACACACCTCCCGAGGTCACGGTTACACAAACCTCTCCCAGGTCACGGTCTCACACACTCCTCTCCCAGGTCACGGTCTCACACACACCTCACCAGGTCACGGTCACTCACACACTTTGCCCAGGTCATGGTCTCACACACACCACTCTCAGGTCAAGGTCACTCACACACCTCTCCCAGGTCACGGTCACTCACACACTTCTCCCAGGTCACGGTCTGACACACACCTCTCCCAGGTCATAGTCACTCACAATCCTCTCCCAGGTCCTGGTCACTCAAACACACCTCTCCAAGGTCACGGTCTGACAAACACCTTTCCCAGGTCACGGTCACTCACTCCTCTCCCAGGTCACGGTCCCACACACTCCTCTCCCAGGTCACGGTCACTCACACACCTCTCCCAGGTCACGGTCACTCACACACATCGCCCTGGTCACGGTCTCACACACATCTCACCAGGTCACGGTCACTCACACACTTTGACCAGGTCATGGTCTCACACACACCACTCTCAGGTCAAGGTCACTCACACACCTCTCCCAGGTCACGGTCACTCACACACTTTTCCCAGGTCACGGTCTGACACACACCTCTGCCAGGTCATAGTCACTCACAATCCTCTCCCAGGTCCTGGTCAGTCATACACACCTCTCCAAGGTCACGGTCTGACAAACACCTTTCCCAGGTCACGGTCACTCACTCCTCTCCCAGGTCACGGTCCCACACACACCTCTCCCAGGTCACGGTCACTCACACACCTCTCCCAGGTCATGGTCACTCTCACACTTCTCCCAGGTCATGGTTACTCACTCCTCTCCCAGGTCATGGCCACAAATGCCTCTCCCAGGTCACGGTCTCACACACCGCTCCCAGGTCAAGGTCTCACACACCTCTCCCAGGTCACGGTCTCACACACCTCTCCCAGGTCACGGTCTCAAACACCTCTCCCAGGTCACTGTCAGTCACACACATCTCCCAGGTGACGGTCACTCACACACCTCTAGCAAGTCACGGTCACTCACTCCTCTCCCAAGTCATGGTCACAAATGCCTCTCCCAGGTCACGGTCTCACACACACCTCTCCCAGGTCACTGTCACTCACACACCTCTCCCAGGTCACGGTGACTCTCACACCCCCCCTAGGTCACAGTCACTGTCACACCTCTCCCAGGTAATAGTAACTCACTACTCTCCCAGTTCATGGTCACAAAAGACTCTCCCAGGTCACGGTCTCACACACACCTCTCCCAGGTCACGGTCACTTCCACACCTCTCCTAGGTAATGGTCACTCACACACAACTCCTAGGTCATGGTTACACACACCTCTCCCAGTTCACGGTCTCACACACACCTCTCCCAGTTCACGGTCTCACACACACCCCTCCCGGGTCATGGTCACTCACACACTTCGCCCTCGTCACGGTCTCACACACATCTCTCCCAGGTCATGCTCACTCACACACCTCTCCCAGGTCACGTTTACACACACCTCTCCCAGGTCACGGTTACACACACACCTCTCTCAGGTTATGGTCACAAAAGTCTCTCCCAGGTCACGGTCTCACACCCACCTCTCCCAGGTCATGGTCACTCACACACCTCTCCCAGGTCACAGTTACACACACCTCTCCCAGGTCACCGTTTCACACACACCTCTCACAGGTCACAGTCTCACACACACCTCTCCCAGGTCACGGTCACTCACACACCTCACCCAGGTCACGGTCTCACACACACCTCCCCCAGGTCATTGTCACTCACACACCTCTCCCAGGTCATGGTTACACACACACCTCTCCCAGGACACGGCTCACACACACCTCTCCCAGGTCACGGTCTCACACACACCTCACCAGGTCACGGTTACTCACACACTTTGCCCAGGTCATGGTCTCACACACACCACTCTCAGGTCAAGGTCACTCACACACCTCTCCCAGGTCACGGTCACTCACACACTTCTCCCAGGTCACGGTCTGACACACACCTCTCCCAGGTCATAGTCACTCACAATCCTCTCCCAGGTCCTGGTCACTCAAACACACCTCTCCAAGGTCACGGTCTGCAAACACCTTTCCCAGATCACGGTTACTCACTCCTCTCCCAGGTCACGGTCCCACACACACCTCTCTCAGGTCACGGTCACTCACACACCTCTCCCAGGTCATGGTCACTCTCACACTTCTCCCAGGTCATGGTTACTCACTCCTCTCCCAGGTCATGGTCACAAATGCCTCTCCCAGGTCACGGTCTCACACACCGCTCCCAGATCAAGGTCTCACACACCTCTCCCAGGTCACGGTCTCACACACCTCTCCCAGGTCACGGTCTCAAACACCTCTCCCAGGTCACTGTCACTCACACACCTCTCCCAGGTCACGGTGACTCTCACACCCCTCCTAGGTCACAGTCACTGTCACACCTCTCCCAGGTAATAGTAACTCACTACTCTCCCAGTTCATGGTCACAAAAGACTCTCCCAGGTCACGGTATCACACACACCTCTCCCAGGTCACGGTCACTGACACACCTCTCCTAGGTAATGGTCACTCACACACAACTCCTAGGTCTTGGTTACACACACCTCTCCCAGTTCACGGTCTCACACACACCTCTCCCAGTTCATGGTCTCACACACATCTCTCCCAGGTCATGCTCACTCACACACCTCTCCCAGGTCACGTTTACACACACCTCTCCCAAGTCACTGTCTTACACACACCTCTCCCAGGTCACAGTCACTCACACACCTCGCCCAGCTCACGGTCTCCTACACACCACTCTCAGGTCATGGTCACTCACACACCTCTCCCAGGTCACGGTCTCACACACACCTCTCCCAGTTCACGGTCTGACACACACATCTCCCAGATCACGGTCACTCACTCCTCTACCAGGTCACGGTCTCAAACACCTCTCCCAGGTCACGGTCACTCACACACCTCTCCCAGGTCACGGCCACTATCACACTTCACCTAGGTGATGGTCACTCACTCCTCTCCCAGGTAATGGTCACAAATGCCTCTCCCAGGTCACTGTCTCACACACCGCTCCCAGGTCAAGGTCTCACACACCTCTCCCAGGTCACGGTCTCACACACCTCTCCCAGATCACGATCTCACACACCTCTCCCAGGTCACAGTCACTCACACACACCTCTCCCAGGTCACGGTCACTCACACACCTCTCCCAGGTCACGGTCTCACACACCTCTCCCAGGTCACGGTCTCACACACATCCCCCAGGTCATGATCACTCACACACCTCTCCCAGGTACTGGTCATTCACACACTTCTCCCAGGTCAGGATCTCGCACACCTTTCCCAGGTCACGGTCTCACACACATCCCCCAGGTCATGGTCACTCACGCACCTCTCCCAGGAACCGGTCATTCACACACCTCTCCGAGATCACGGTTTCACACACATCTCCCAGGTCACAATCTCACACACCTCCCCCAGGTCATGGTTACACACACACCTCTCCCAGTACACAGCTCACACACCTCTCCCGGGTCATGGTCTCTCACACACTTCTCCCAGGATCTGGTCTCACACACCTCTCCCAGGTCACGGTCTCACACACACCTCTCTGAGGTCATGGTTACACACACCTCTCCCAGGTCATGTTCACACTCACACCTCTCCTAGGTCATGGTCACTCACACACCACCCCTAGGTCATGGTTACACACACCTCTCCCAGCTCACGGTCACACACACACCTCTCCCAGGTCACGGTCTCACACACACTTCTCCCAGGTCACCGTCACTCACACACATCGCCCTGGTCACGGTCTCAAACACATCTATCCCAGGTCATGGTCACTGACACACCTCTCCCAGGTCACAGTTACACACACCTCTCCCAGGTCACGGTCTCACACACACCTCACCAGGTCACGGTCACTCACACACTTTGCCCAGGTCATGTCTCAAACACACCACTCTCAGGTCAAGGTCACTCACACACCTCTCCCAGGTAATGGTTACACACACCTCTCTGAGGTAATGGTTACACACACACCTCTCCCAGTACACAGCTCACACACCTCTCCCAGTTCATGGTCACTCACACACCTCTCCTAGGTCATGGTCACTCACACACCACTCCTAGGTCATGGTTACACACACCTCTCCCAGGTCACGGTCTCATACTCACCTCTCCCATGTCACGGTCTCACACACACCTCTCCCACGTCACGGT
Organism: Mobula birostris; assembly: GCF_030028105.1. NCBI lineage: Eukaryota > Metazoa > Chordata > Chondrichthyes > Myliobatiformes > Myliobatidae > Mobula > Mobula birostris. The sequence goes on along the minus strand of NW_027275981.1, from coordinate 895 downwards.
CACTCACACACCTCTCTCAGGTCACGGTTACACATACACCTCTCCCAGGTTACGGTCACAGAAGTCTCTCCCAGGTCACGGTCTCACACACACCTCTCCCAGGTCATGGTCACTCACACACCTCTCCCAGGTCACAGTTACACACACCTCTCCCAGGTCACCGTTTCACACACACCTCTCACAGGTCACACTCTCACACACACCTCTCCCAGGTCACGGTCACTCACACACCTCACCCAGGTCACGGTCTCACACACACCTCCCCCAGGTCATTGTCACTCACACACCTCTCCCAGGTCATGGTTACACACACACCTCTCCCAGGACACGGCTCACACACCTCTCCCAGGTCATGGTCACTCACACACTTCTTCCAGGTTCTGGTCTCACACACCTCTCCCAGGTCACGGTCTCACACACACCTCTTTGAGGTAATGGTTACACACACCTCTCCCAGGTCATGGTCACTCTCACACCTCTCCTAGGTCATGGTCACTCACACCACACCTAGGTCATGGTTACACACACCTCTCCCAGCTCACGGTCACACACACACCTCTCCCAGGTCACGGTCTCACACAAACCTCTCCCAGGTCACTGTCACTCACACACCTCTCCCAGGTCATGGTCACTCACACACCTCCCGAGGTCACGGTTACACAAACCTCTCCAAGGTCACGGTCTCACACACACCTCTCCCAGGTCACGGTCTCACACACACCTCTTCCAGGTCACGGTCACTCACACACATCGCCCTGGTCACGGTCTCACACACACCTCACCAGGTCACGGTCACTCACACACTTTGCCCAGGTCATGGTCTCACACACACCACTCTCAGGTCAAGGTCACTCACACACCTCTCCCAGGTCACGGTCACTCACACACTTCTCCC
>NW_027275980.1:0-46934 GCF_030028105.1 Mobula birostris | reverse complement strand
CAATTCTCTCTCCCTCTGCCCTCCCTCTCTCCCTCATTCTGTCACTACTCTCTCCCCCTGCCCTCCCTCTCTCCCTCATTCTGTCACTGCTCTCTCCCCCTGCCCTCCTTCTCTCCCTCATTCTGTCACTGCTCTCTCCCCCAGCCCTCCCTCTCTCCCTAATTCTGTCACTGTTCTCTCCCCCTGCCCTCCCTCTCTCCCTCATTCTGTCACTGCTCTCTCCCTCTGCCCTTCCTCCCTCATTCTGTCACTGCTCTCTAGCTCTACCCTCCCACTCTCCCTCATTCTGTCACTGCTCTCTCCCTCTGCCCTCCCTCCCCCATTCTGTCACAGCTATCTCCCCCTGCCCTCCCTCTCTCCCTCATTCTGTCACTGCTCTCTCCCCCTGCACTCCCCCTCTCCCTCATTCTGTCACTGCTCTCTCCCCCTGCCCTCCCTCTCTCCCACATTCTGTCACTGCTCTCTCCCCCTGCCTTACCTCCCTCATTCTGTCACTGCTCTCCCCCCCTGCCCTCCCTCCCTCATTCTGTCACAGCTCTCTCCCCCTGCGCTCTCTCCCTCATTCTGTCACAGCTCTCTCCCTCTGCCCTCCCTCCCTCATTCTGTCACTGCTCTCTCCCTCTGCCCTCCCTCCCTCATTCTGTCACTGCTCTCTCCCTCTGCCCTCCCTCTCTCCCTCATTCTGTCACAGCTCTCTCCCCCTGCCCTCTCTCCCTCATTCTGTCACTGCTCTCTCCCCCTGCCCTCCCTCCCTCATTCTGTCACTGCTCTCTCCCCTGCCCTCCCTCCCTCATTCTGTCACTGCTCTCTCCCCCTGCCCTCCCTCCCTCATTCTGTCACTGCTCTCTCCCTCTGCCCTCCCTCTCTCCCTCATTCTGTCACTGCTCTCTCCCTCTGCCCTCTCTCCCTCATTCTGTCACTGCTCTCTCCCCCTGCCCTCCCTCCCTCATTCTGTCACTGCTCTCTCCCCCTGCCCTCCCTCTCTCCCTCTGCCCTCTCTCTCTCCCTCATTCTGTCACTGCTCACTCCCCCTGCCCTCCCTCTCTCCCTCATTCTGTCACTGCTCTCTCCTCTGCCCTCCCTCTCTCATTCTGTCACTGCTCTCTCCCTCTGCCCTCTCTCTCTCCCTCATTCTGTCACTGCTCACTCCCCCTGCCCACCCTCTCTCCCTCATTCTGTCACTGCTGTCTCCCTCTGCCCTCCCTCCCTCATTCTGTCACTGCTCTCTCCCCCTGCCCTCTCTCCCTCATTCTGTCACCGCTCTCTCCCTCTGCCCTCCCTCATTCTGTCACTGCTCTCTCCCTCTGCCCTCCCTCCCTCATTCTGTCACTGTTCTCTCCCCCTGCCCTACCTCTCTCCCTCATTCTGTCACTGCTCTCTCCCTCTGCCCTCCCTCTCTCCCTCATTCTGTCACTGCTCTCTCCCCCTGCCCTCCCTCCCTCATTCTGTCACTGCTCTCTCCCTCTGCCCTCTCTCTCTCATTCTGTCACTGTTCTCTCCCCCTGCCCTCCCTCTCTCCCTCATTCTGTCACTGCTCTCTCCCTCTGCCCTTCCTCCCTCATTCTGTCACTGCTCTCTCCCTCTGCCCTCCCTCCCTCACTCTGTCACTGCTCTCTATCTCTGCCCTCCCTCTCTCTCTCATTCTGTCACTGTTCTCTCCCCCTGCCCTCCCTCTCTCCCTCATTCTGTCACTGCTCTCTCTCTCTGCCCTTCCACCCTCATTCTGTCACTGCTCTCTCCCTCTACCCTCCCACTCTCCCTCATTCTCTCACTGCTCTCTCCCCCTGCCCTCCCTCTCTCCCTCATTCTGTCACTGCTCTCTCCCCCTGCCCTCCCTCCCTCATTCTGTCAATGCTCTCTCCCTCTGCCCTCTCTCTCTCCCTCATTCTGTCACTGCTCACTCCCCCTGCCCTCCCTCTCTCCCTCATTCTGTCACTGCTCTCTCCCTTTGCCCTCCCTCTCTCATTCTGTCACTGCTCTCTCCCTCTGCCCTCTCTCTCTCCCTCATTCTGTCACTGCTCACTCCCGCTGCCCTCCCTCTCTCCCTCATTCTGTCACTGCTGTCTCCCTCTGCCCTCCCTCCCTCATTCTGTCACTGCTCTCTCCCTCTGCCCTCCCTCCCTCCCTCATTCTGTCACTGCTCTCTCCCCCTGACCTCCCTCCCTCATTCTGGCACTGCTCTCTCCCCCTGCCCTCCCTCCCTCATTCTGTCACTGCTCTCCCCCTGCCCTCCCTCTCTCCCTCATTCTGTCACTGCTCTCTCCCCCTGCCCTCCCTCTCTCCCTCATTCTGTCACTGCTCTCTCCCCCTGCCCTCCCTCCCTCATTCTGTCACTGCTCTCTCCCCCTGCCCTCCCTCTCTCCCTCATTCTGTCACTGCTCTCTCCCCCTGCCCTCCCTCTCTCCCTCATTCTGTCACTGCTCTCTCCCCCTGCCCTCCCTCCCTCATTCTGTCACTGCTCTCTCCCCCTGCCCTCCCTCACTCATTCTGTCACTGCTTTCTCCCTCTGCCCTCCCTCCCTCATTCTGTCACTGCTCTCTCCCCCTGCCCCCTCTCCCTCATTCTGTCACTGCTCTCTCCCCCTGCCCTCTCTCCCTCATTCTGTCACTGCTCTCTCCCTCTGCCCTCCCTCCCTCATTCTGTCACTGCTCTCTCCCTCTGCCCTCCCTCCCTCATTCTGTCACTGCTCTCTCCCTCTGCCCTCCCTCTCTCCCTCATTCTGTCACAGCTCTCTCCCCCTGCCCTCTCTCCCTCATTCTGTCACTGCTCTCTCCCCCTGCCCTCCCTCCCTCATTCTGTCACTGCTCTCTCCCCCTGCCCTCCCTCCCTCATTCTGTCACTGCTCTCTCCCTCTGCCCTCCCTCTCTCCCTCATTCTGTCACTGCTCTCTCCCTCTACCCTCTCTCTCTCCCTCATTCTGTCACTGCTCTCTCCTCCTGCCCTCCCTCCCTCATTCTGTCACTGCTCTCTCCCTCTGCCCTCCCTCTCTCCCTCATTCTGTCACTGCTCTCTCCCTCTGCCCTCCCTCTCTCCCTCATTCTGTCACTGCTCTCTCCCCCTGCCCTCACTCTCTCCCTCTGCACTCCCTCTCTCCCTCATTCTGTCACTGCTCTCTCCCCCTGACCTCCCTCCCTCATTCTGTCACTGCTCTCTCCCCCTGCCCTCCCTCTCTCCCTCTGCCCTCTCTCTCTCCCTCATTCTGTCACTGCTCACTCCCCCTGCCCTCCCTCTCTCCCTCATTCTGTCACTGCTCTCTCCCCCTGCCCTGCCTCCCTCATTCTGTCACTGCTCTCTCCCTCTGCCCTCCCTCTCTCCCTCATTCTGTCACTGCTCTCTCCCCCTGCCCTCTCTCCCTCATTCTGTCACTGCTCTCTCCCCCTGACCTCCCTCCCTCATTCTGTCACTGCTCTCTCCCCCTGCCCTCCCTCTCTCCCTCTGCCCTCTCTCTCTCCCTCATTCTGTCACTGCTCACTCCCGCTGCCCTCCCTCTCTCCCTCATTCTGTCACTGCTGTCTCCCTCTGCCCTCCCTCCCTCATTCTGTCACTGCTCTCTCCCTCTGCCCTCCCTCCCTCCCTCATTCTGTCACTGCTCTCTCCCCCTGACCTCCCTCCCTCATTCTGGCACTGCTCTCTCCCCCTGCCCTCCCTCCCTCATTCTGTCACTGCTCTCTTCCCCTGCCCTCCCTCTCTCCCTCATTCTGTCACTGCTCTCTCCCCCTGCCCTCCCTCCTCATTCTGTCACTGCTCTCTCCCTCTGCCCTCCCTCTCTCCCTCATTCTGTCACTGCTCTCTCCCTCTGCCCTCCCTCTCTCCTCATTCTGTCACTGCTCTCTCCCTCTGCCCTCCCTCTCTCCCTCATTCTGTCACTGCTCTCTCCCCCTGCCCTCCCTCCCTCATTCTGTCACTGCTCTCTCCCCTGCCCTCCCTCCCTCATTCTGTCACTGCTCTCTCCCTCTGCCCTCCCTCTCTCCCTCATTCTGTCACTGCTCTCTCCCTCTGCCCTCTCTCCCTCATTCTGTCACTGCTCTCTCCCCCTGCCCTCACTCTCTCCCTCTGCCCTCCCTCTCTCCCTCATTCTGTCACTGCTCTCTCCCCCTGACCTCCCTCCCTCATTCTGTCACTGCTCTCTCCCCCTGCCCTCCCTCTCTCCCTCTGCCCTCTCTCTCTCCCTCATTCTGTCACTGCTCACTCCCCCTGCCCTCCCTCTCTCCCTCATTCTGTCACTGCTCTCTCCCCCTGCCCTCCCTCCCTCATTCTGTCACTGCTCTCTCCCTCTGCCCTCCCTCTCTCCCTCATTCTGTCACTGCTCTCTCCCCCTGCCCTCTCTCCCTCATTCTGTCACTGCTCTCTCCCCCTGCCCTCTCTCCCTCATTCTGTCACTGCTCTCTCCCTCTACCGTCCCTCTCTCCCTCATTCTGTCACTGCTCTCTCCCGCTGCCCTCTCTCCCTCATTCTGTCACTGCTCTCTCCCTCTGCCCTCCCTCCCTCATTCTGTCACTGCTCTCTCCCTTTGCTCTCCCTCCCTCATTCTGTCACTGCTCTCTCCCCCTGCCCTCTCTCCCTCACTCTGTCAGTGCTCTCTCCCCCTGCCCTCTCTCTCTCCCTCATTCTGTCACTGCTCTCTCCCCCTGCCCTCTCTCTCTCCCTCACTCTGTCAGTGCTCTCTCCCTCTGCCCTCTCTCCCTCATTCTGTCACTGCTCTCTCCCTCTGCCCTCTCTCCCTCATTCTGTCACTGCTCTCTCCCTCTGCCCTCCCTCTCTCCCTCATTCTGTCACTGCTCTCTCCCCCTGCCCTCTCTCCCTCATTCTGTCACTGCTCTCTCCCCCTGCCCTCCCTCCCTCATTCTGTCACTGCTCTCTCCCCCTGCCCTCCCTCTCCCTCATTCTGTCACTGCTCTCTCCTCCTGCCCTCACTCCCTCATTCTGTCACTGCTCTCTCCCCCTGCCCTCTCTCCCTCATTCTGTCACTGCTCTCTCCCTCTGCCCTCCCTCTCTCCCTCATTCTGTCACTGCTCTCTCCCCCTGCCCTCCCTCCCTCATTCTGTCACTGCTCTCTCCCTCTGCCCTCCCTCCCACATTCTGTCCCTGCTCTCTCCCCCTGCCCTCTCTCCCTCATTCTGTCACTGCTCTCTCCCCCTGCCCTCTCTCCCTCATTCTGTCACTGCTCTCTCCCCCTGCCCTCCCTCCCTCATTCTGTCAGTGCTCTCTCCCTCTGCCCTCCCTCCCTCACTCTGTCACTGCTCTCTCCCCCTGCCCTCTCTCCCTCAGTCTGTCACTGCTCTCTCCCCCTGCCCTCTCTCCCTCAGTCTGTCACTGCTCTCTCCCCCTGCCCTCCCTCCCTCATTCTGTCACTGCTCTCTCCCCCTGCCCTCCCTCTCTCCCTCATTCTGTCACTGTTCTCTCCCCCTGCCCTCTCTCCCTCATTCTGTCACTGCTCTCTCCCTCTACCCTCCCTCTCTCCCTCATTCTGTCACTGCTCTCTCCCCCTGCCCTCCCTCTCTCCCTCATTCTGTCACTGCTCTCTCCCCCTGTCCTCTCTCCCTCATTCTGTCACTGCTCTCTCCCTCTACCCTCCCTCTCTCCCTCATACTGTCACTGCTCTCTCCCTCTGCCCTCCCTCTCTCCCTCATTCTGTCACTGCTCTCTCCCCCTGCCCTCTCTCTCTCCCTCATTCTGTCACTGCTCTCTCCCTCTGCCCTCTCTCCCTCATTCTGTCACTGCTCTCTCCCCCTGCCCTCCCTCCCTCATTCTGTCACTGCTCTCTCCCTCTGCCCTCCCTCTCTCCCTCATTCTGTCACTGCTCTCTCCCCCTGCCCTCTCTCCCTCATTCCGTCACTGCTCTCTCCCTCTGCCCTCCCTCTCTCCCTCATTCTGTCACTGCTCTCTCCCCCTGCCCTCCCTCCCTCATTCTGTCACTGCTCTCTCCCCCTGCCCTCTCTCCCTCATTCTGTCACTGCTCTCTCCCGCTGCCCTCTCTCCCTCATTCTGTCACTGCTCTCTCCCTCTGCCCTCCCTCCCTCATTCTGTCACTGCTCTCTCCCTTTGCTCTCCCTCCCTCATTCTGTCACTGCTCTCTCCCCCTGCCCTCTCTCCCTCACTCTGTCAGTGCTCTCTCCCCCTGCCCTCTCTCTCTCCCTCATTCTGTCACTGCTCTCTCCCCCTGCCCTCTCTCTCTCCCTCACTCTGTCAGTGCTCTCTCCCTCTGCCCTCTCTCCCTCATTCTGTCACTGCTCTCTCCCTCTGCCCTCTCTCCCTCATTCTGTCACTGCTCTCTCCCCCTGCCCTCTCTCCCTCATTCTGTCACTGCTCTCTCCCCCTGCCCTCCCTCCCTCATTCTGTCACTGCTCTCTCCCCCTGCCCTCTCTCCCTCATTCTGTCACTGCTCTCTCCCTCTGCCCTCCCTCTCTCCCTCATTCTGTCACTGCTCTCTCCCCCTGCCCTCCCTCCCTCATTCTGTCACTGCTCTCTCCCTCTGCCCTCCCTCCCTCATTCTGTCACTGCTCTCTCCCCCTGCCCTCCCTCCCTCATACTGTCACTGCTCTCTCCCTCTGCCCTCTTTCCCTCACTCTGTCACTACTCTCTCCCTCTGCCCTCCCTCTCTCCCTCATTCTGTCACTGCTCTCTCCCCCTGCCCTCTCTCTCTCCCTCATTCTGTCACTGCTCTCTCCCTCTGCCCTCTCTCCCTCATTCTGTCACTGCTCTCTCCCCCTGCCCTCCCTCCCTCATTCTGTCACTGCTCTCTCCCTCTGCCCTCCCTCTCTCCCTCATTCTGTCACTGCTCTCTCCCCCTGCCCTCTCTCCCTCATTCTGTCACTGCTCTCTCCCTCTGCCCTCCCTCTCTCCCTCATTCTGTCACTGCTCTCTCCCCCTGCCCTCCCTCCCTCATTCTGTCACTGCTCTCTCCCCCTGCCCTCTCTCCCTCATTCTGTCACTGCTCTCTCCCGCTGCCCTCTCTCCCTCATTCTGTCACTGCTCTCTCCCTCTGCCCTCCCTCCCTCATTCTGTCACTGCTCTCTCCCTCTGCCCTCCCTCCCTCATTCTGTCACTGCTCTCTCCCTTTGCTCTCCCTCCCTCATTCTGTCACTGCTCTCTCCCCCTGCCCTCTCTCCCTCACTCTGTCAGTGCTCTCTCCCCCTGCCCTCTCTCTCTCCCTCATTCTGTCACTGCTCTCTCCCCCTGCCCTCTCTCTCTCCCTCACTCTGTCAGTGCTCTCTCCCTCTGCCCTCTCTCCCTCATTCTGTCACTGCTCTCTCCCTCTGCCCTCTCTCCCTCATTCTGTCACTGCTCTCTCCCCCTGCCCTCTCTCCCTCATTCTGTCACTGCTCTCTCCCCCTGCCCTCCCTCCCTCATTCTGTCACTGCTCTCTCCCCCTGCCCTCTCTCCCTCATTCTGTCACTGCTCTCTCCCCCTGCCCTCCCTCCCTCATTCTGTCACTGCTCTCTCCCTCTGCCCTCCCTCCCTCATTCTGTCACTGCTCTCTCCCCCTGCCCTCCCTCCCTCATTCTGTCACTGCTCTCTCCCTCTGCCCTCTTTCCCTCACTCTGTCACTACTCTCTCCCTCTGCCCTCCCTCCCTCATTCTGTCACTGCTCTCTCCCCCTGCCCTCTCTCCCTCATTCTGTCACTGCTCTCTCCCCCTGCCCTCCCTCTCTCCCTCATTCTGTCACTGCTCTCTCCCTCTGCCCTCCCTCCCTCATTCTGTCACTGCTCTCTCCCCCTGCCCTCCCTCCCTCATTCTGTCACTGCTCTCTCCCTCTGCCCTCTTTCCCTCACTCTGTCACTGCTCTCTCCCTCTGCCCTCTTTCCCTCACTCTGTCACTACTCTCTCCCTCTGCCCTCCCTCCCTCATTCTGTCACTGCTCTCTCCCCCTGCCCTCTCTCCCTCATTCTGTCACTGCTCTCTCCCCCTGCCCTCCCTCTCTCCCTCATTCTGTCACTGATCTCTCCCCCTGCCCTCCCTCCCTCATTCTGTCACTGCTCTCTCCCTCTACCCTCCCTCCCTCATTCTGTCACTGCTCTCTCCCTCTACCCTCTCTCCCTCATTCTGTCACTGCTCTCTCCCTCTACCCTCTCTCCCTCATTCTGTCACTGCTCTCTCCCCCTGCCCTCTCTCCCTCATTCTGTCACTGCTCTCTCCCTCCCTCATTCTGTCACTGCTCTCTCCCCATGCCCTCCCTCCCTCATTCTGTCACTGCTCTCCCCCTGTCCTCCCTCTCTCCCGCATTCTGTCACTGCTCTCCCCCTGCCCTCCCTCCCTCATTCTGTCACTGCTCTCTCCCCCTGCCCTCTCTCCCTCATTCTGTCACTGCTCTCTCCCCCTGCCCTCCCTCCCTCATTCTGTCACTGCTCTCTCCCTCTACCGTCCCTCTCTCCCTCATTCTGTCACTGCTCTCTCCCTCTACCGTCCCTCTCTCCCTCATTCTGTCACTGCTCTCTCCCCCTGCCCTCCCTCCCTCATTCTGTCACTGCTCTCTCCCTCTGCCCTCCCTCTCTCCCTCATTCTGTCACTGCTCTCTCCCCCTGCCCTCCCTCCCTCATTCTGTCACTGCTCTCTCCCTCTACCCTCCCTCCCTCATTCTGTCACTGCTCTCTCCCTCTACCCTCCCTCCCTCCCTCATTCTGTCACTGCTCTCTCCCTCTACCCTCTCTCCCTCATTCTGTCACTGCTCTCTCCCTCTACCCTCTCTCCCTCATTCTGTCACTGCTCTCTCCCTCTACCCTCTCTCCCTCATTCTGTCACTGCTCTCTCCCTCTACTCTCTCTCCCTGATTCTGTCACTGCTCTCTCCCTCTGCACTCCCTCTCTCCCTCATTCTGTCACTGCTCTCTCCCCCTGCCCTCCCTCTCTCCCTCATTCTGTCACTGCTCTCTCCCCCTGCCCTCCCTCTCTCCCTCATTCTGTCACTGCTCTCTCCCCCAGCCCTCCTTCTCTGCCTCATTCTGTCACTACTCTCTCCCCCTGCCTTCCCTCTCTCCCTCATTCTGTCACTGCTCTCTCCCTCTGCCCTCCCTCTCTCCCTCATTCTGTCACTGCTCTCTCCCTCTGCCCTCCCTCCCTCATTCTGTCACTGCTCTCTCCCTGTGCCCTCCCTCCCTCATTCTGTCACTGCTCTCTCCATCTGCCCTCCCTCCCTCATTCTGTCACTGCTCTCTCCCTCTGCCCTCCCTCTCTCCCTCATTCTGTCACTGCTCTCTCCCCCTGCCCTCTCTCCCTCATTCTGTCACTGCTCTCTCCCCCTGCCCTCCCTCCCTCATTCTGTCACTGCTCTCTCCCTCTACCGTCCCTCTCTCCCTCATTCTGTCACTGCTCTCTCCCTCTACCGTCCCTCTCTCCCTCATTCTGTCACTGCTCTCTCCCCCTGCCCTCCCTCCCTCATTCTGTCACTGCTCTCTCCCTCTGCCCTCCCTCTCTCCCTCATTCTGTCACTGCTCTCTCCCCCTGCCCTCCCTCCCTCATTCTGTCACTGCTCTCTCCCTCTACCCTCCCTCCCTCATTCTGTCACTGCTCTCTCCCTCTACCCTCCCTCCCTCCCTCATTCTGTCACTGCTCTCTCCCTCTACCCTCTCTCCCTCATTCTGTCACTGCTCTCTCCCTCTACCCTCTCTCCCTCATTCTGTCACTGCTCTCTCCCTCTACCCTCTCTCCCTCATTCTGTCACTGCTCTCTCCCTCTACTCTCTCTCCCTGATTCTGTCACTGCTCTCTCCCTCTGCACTCCCTCTCTCCCTCATTCTGTCACTGCTCTCTCCCCCTGCCCTCCCTCTCTCCCTCATTCTGTCACTGCTCTCTCCCCCTGCCCTCCCTCTCTCCCTCATTCTGTCACTGCTCTCTCCCCCAGCCCTCCTTCTCTGCCTCATTCTGTCACTACTCTCTCCCCCTGCCTTCCCTCTCTCCCTCATTCTGTCACTGCTCTCTCCCTCTGCCCTCCCTCTCTCCCTCATTCTGTCACTGCTCTCTCCCTCTGCCCTCCCTCCCTCATTCTGTCACTGCTCTCTCCCTGTGCCCTCCCTCCCTCATTCTGTCACTGCTCTCTCCATCTGCCCTCCCTCCCTCATTCTGTCACTGCTCTCTCCCTCTGCCCTCCCTCTCTCCCTCATTCTGTCACTGCTCTCTCCCTCTGCCCTCTCTCTCTCCCTCATTCTGTCACTGCTCTCTCCCTCTGCCCTCCCTCTCTCCCTCATTCTGTCACTGCTCTCTCCCCCTGCCCTCCCTCCCTCATTCTGTCACTGCTCTCTCCCCCTGCCCTCCCTCCCTCATTCTGTCACTGCTCTCTCCCCCTGCCTTACCTCCCTCATTCTGTCACTGCTCTCTCCCCCTGCCCTCTCTCTCTCCCTCATTCTGTCACTGCTCTCTCCCCATGCCCTCTCTCCCTCATTCTGTCACTGCTCTCTCCCCTCTGCCCTCCCTCTCTCCCCCATTCTGTCACTGCTCTCTCCCTCTGCCCTCTCTCCCTCATTCTGTCACTGCTCTCTCCCTCTGCCCTCTCTCCCTCATTCTGTCACTGCTCTCTCCCTCTGCCCTCCCTCCCTCATTCTGTCAGTGCTCTCTCCCCCTGCCCTCTCTCCCTCCCTCATTCTGTCACTGCTCTCTCCCCCTGCCCTCCCTCCCTCATTCTGTCAGTGCTCTCTCCCCCTGCCCTCCCTCCCTCATTCTGTCACTGCTCTCTCCCCTGCCCTCCCTCCCTCATTCTGTCAGTGCTCTCTCCCCCTGCCCTCTCTCCCTCCCTCATTCTGTCACTGCTCTCTCCCCCTGCCCTCCCTCCCTCATTCTGTCACTGCTCTCTCCCTCTGCCCTCCCACTCTCCCTCATTCTGTCACTGCTCTCTCCCTCTGCCCTCCCACTCTCCCTCATTCTGTCACTGCTCTCTCCCCCTGCCCTCTCTCTCTCCCTCATTCTGTCACTGCTCTCTCCCTCTACCCTCTCTCTCTCCCTCATTCTGTCACTGCTCTCTCCCTCTGCCCTCCCTCCCTCATTCTGTCACTGCTCTCTCCCCCTGCCCTCTCTCCCTCCCTCATTCTGTCACTGCTCTCTCCCTCTGCCCTCCCTCTCTCCCTCATTCTGTCACTGCTCTCTCCCTCTACCCTCTCTCTCTCCCTCATTCTGTCACTACTCTCTCCCTCTGCCCTCCCAAGACTCTCACCTTTGAGAACGCCCGTTTCTGCTCCGATCCAAACGTGGTTCCAGCGCGCCGCCATCTTCCTCCTTGTGTGCACCTGTATAACCAGTCCGGCCGGACAACCTCGGAGAGCGGCACTGTGGTTCCGGGCTCCGCGAGTTCCTACATCTCCAGATGTGTCCGCTCAACCCACCCGGGCGGCGTCAGACACCCTGGCCTGGGATCTCTCTGGGCGCGGTGGAACAGACGTTTGGTCCAGACAGCGACTTCCTCGGGGAAAAGCAGCTCACATTATGCTAGAAGGCGGCCATTCAGTGCATCGAATCAATGCCAGCTCTCTCTTATTGAATTCCTGTGTCCACACAATAAAAAGTTCCTGCCATGTCCCATCAGCTTCCCGGTGGGCTGAAGGGCCTGTTTCTGTGCTGTGTGTCTCTTTGTTTCTTTGACTCTAAATGTCTCAGAACATTACCATCAATTGCATTAACCGTGTTAACAGTTAGCCGTGTAACCGCCCCCCACATTCTCATCAAGTCTGCGCCCAGAGTCACCTGGTCACTCACACACCAGCGGACAGTGGCCGAGGCGTTGCCCACATCGTTGGGATGTGGGAGAGAACCGGAGGTTCCAGGGGAAACCCTCGAGGCGACAAGGAGAAAGTGAAAACTGCAGAAACACGCACAGTGCCGGAGGTCAGCATCGAACCCGCCGTACGAGCAGCCAGCGTTCAACCCGACTGTAACATTTCACCTTGGCACCGCTTCTCCACGCCAAACTTACAGTAGATTCGTTGATTAACATAAAATCTGTAAGCTCGCACAGCCCCAGAATGAGTGTCACACAGTGCAGAAGCAGGCCCTTCTGCCCAGCATGCCCCTGCTAGCCCTTTGCCTATTCACACTACTCCTATTTACTTAGGTTCGTTCTCTATCCCTCTAAGCCTTCCCTACATAAGTGTCCGTTTAAATGTCTCCTAAACACAGCGATGCCATCACCCTGTTCCACTCCCTGTGTGAAAACAAACTTAGCAAGAAAGTTCACCATTGCCCTCTATCTCCATCGGCAACTGCTCTGCAAGAAACCGTGGGGAGCTGTGGACAGTTCAGCACATCATGGAAACCAGCCATCCCTCTACAGACTTTGCCTACAGTTCCCACTGCCCCAGTATGTTCAAGGACATCACCCAACCCAGATGTTCCCTCTTCGCCACCCTCCCATCAGGCAGAAGATACAAAACCCTGAAGGCACGCCCCACCAGGCCCAATGACAGCTTCTACCCAACTGTTATCAGACTCTTATACGATAAGATGGACTCTTGGCCTCACAATCTACCTTGTTATGATCTTGCACGTTATCGTTTATCTGCACTGCACTTACTCTGTAATTTTACACTTTATTCTGCATCGTTATATTAGCATATATAATAATGTACTCTTACAGGAAATCCTACAACAGCAGTGGACATGGCCCAGTCCATCACGGGTGAAGCCCTCCCAACCATTGAACACATCCACAAGAAACGCTGTTGTAGAAAATCAGCATCCATCATCAGAGACCCCCACCACCCAGGCCAGGCTCCCTTCTCACTGCTGCTATCAGGAAGGAGGTACAGGAGCCTCAGGACACACACCAGCAGGTTCAGGAACAGTTATTACCCCTCAACCATCAGGCTCCTGAACCAGTGAGGATAACCTCAACTCTGAACTGATTCCATCGGGAAGGAGGTACAGGAGCCTCAGGTCACACACCACCAGGTTCAGGAACAGTTATTACCCTCAACCATCAGGCTCCTGAACCAGTGAGGATAACCTCAACTCTGAACTGATTCCATCGGGAAGGAGGTACAGGAGCCTCAGGTCACACACCACCAGGTTCAGGAACAGTTACTACCCCTCAACCATCAGGCTCCTGAACCAGTGAGGATAACCTCAACTCTGAACTGATTCCATCGGGAAGGAGGTACAAGAGCCTCAGGTCCCACACCACCGGGTTCAGGAACAGTTATTACCCCTCAACCATCAGGCTCCTGAACCAGAGAGGATAACCTCAACTCTGAACTGATTCCATCAGGAAGGAGGTACAGTAGCATCAGGTCCCACACCACCAGGTTCAGGAACAGTTATTACCCTCAACCATCAGGCTCCTGAACCAGTGAGGATAACCTTACTCACTCCATCACTGAAATGTTCCCACAAGCTTTGGACTCACTTTCAAAGATGCTTCATGTCACATTCTCGATATTGATTGCTTATTCATTGATTATTATTTCTTTCTTTCTGTTTTTATTTGCAGTTTGTTGTCTTTCGAACACCGGTTGAACGCTCAAGTTGGTGTGATCTTTCATTGATTCTGTTGTGCTTATTATTCTATTTTGGATTTATTGAGTATGCAGGGTTGTGTATGGTGACAGAAATGTACTTTGAGAATAAATTTACTTTGAATTTAGAATGGAGGTGTATGTACATTGTGTCGGTAGAAGAGATTAATTTAGTTCAGTATTTCACTACCGGTTTCATTGATTTGACAGCATGGTGAGCATTGTCACTATACCCACTCTCCACTCCTCCATCACTCCCCCTCACCTGGATCCACCCATCACCTCCCAGTCTCTGTCACTATTCCCACTCTCCCCTCCTCCATCTGTCCATCACTCCCCCTCATCTGATCCACCCATCACCTCCCAGTCTCTGTCACTATTCCCACTCTCCCCTCCTCCGTCTGTCCATCACTCCCCCTCACCTGGATCCACCCATCACCTCCCAGTCTCTGTCAGTATTCCCACTCTCCCCTCCTCCGTCTGTCCATCACTCCCCCTCACCTGATCCACCCGTCACCTCCCAGTCTCTGTCACTATTCCCACTCTCCCCTCCTCCGTCTGTCCATCACTCCCCCTCACCTGATCCTCCCGTCACCTCCCAGTCTCTGTCACTATTCCCACTCTCCCCTCCTCCGTCTGTCCATCACTCCCCCTCACCTGATCCACCCATCACCTCCCAGTCTCTGTCACTAGTCCCACTCTCCCCTCCTCCGTCTGTCCATCACTCCCTCTCACCTGATCCACCCGTCACCTCCCAGTCTCTGTCACTATTCCCACTCTCCCCTCCTCCGTCTGTCCATCACTCCCCCTCACCTGATCCACCCGTCACCTCCCAGTCTCTGTCACTATTCCCACTCTCCCCTCCTCCGTCTGTCCATCACTCCCCCTCACCTGGATCCACCCGTCACCTCCCAGTCTCTGTCACTATTCCCACTCTCCCCTCCTCCGTCTGTCCGTCACTCCCCCTCACCTGATCCACCCGTCACCTCCCAGTCTCTGTCACTATTCCCACTCTCCCCTCCTCCGTCCGTCCATCACTCCCCTCACCTGGATCCACCCGTCACCTCCCAGTCTCTGTCACTATTCCCACTCTGTCCTCCTCCGTCTGTCCATCACTCCCCCTCACCTGATCCACCCGTCACCTCCCAGTCTCTGTCACTATTCCCACTCTCCCCTCCTCCGTCTGTCCATCACTCCCCCTCACCTGATCCACCCGTCACCTCCCAGTCTCTGTCACTATTCCCACTCTCCCCTCCTCCGTCCGTCCATCACTCCCCTCACCTGGATCCACCCGTCACCCCCAAGTCTCTGTCACCATTCCAACTCTCCCCTCCTCCATCTGTCCATCACTCCCCCTCACCTGGATCCACCCATCACCTCCCAGTCTCTGTCACTATTCCCACTCTCCCCTCCTCCGTCTGTCCATCACTCCCCCTCACCTGATCCACCCGTCACCTCCCAGTCTCTGTCACTATTCCCACTCTCCCCTCCTCCGTCTGTCCATCACTCCCCCTCACCTGATCCACCCGTCACCTCCCAGTCTCTGTCACTATTCCCACTCTCCCCTCCTCCGTCTGTCCATCACTGCCCCTCACCTGATCCACCCGTCACCTCCCAGTCTCTGTCACTATTCCCACTCTCCCCTCCTCCATCTGTCCATCACTCCCCCTCACCTGGATCCACCCGTCACCTCCCAGTCTCTGTCACTATTCCCACTCTCCCCTCCTCCGTCCGTCCATCACTCCCCCTCACCTGATCCACCCGTCACCTCCCAGTCTCTGTCACTATTCCCACTCTCCCCTCCTCCATCTGTCCGTCACTCCCCCTCACCTGATCCACCCATCACCTTCCAGTCTCTGTCACTATTCCCACTCTCCCCTCCTCCATCTGTCCATCACTCCCCCTCATCTGATCCACCCATCACCTCCCAGTCTCTGTCACTATTCCCACTCTCCTCTCCTCCGTCTGTCCATCACTCCCCCTCACCTGATCCACCCGTCACCTCCCAGTCTCTGTCACTATTCCCACTCTCCCCTCCTCCGTCTGTCCATCACTCCCCCTCACCTGGTCCACCCGTCACCTCCCAGTCTCTGTCACTATTCCCACACTCTCCTCCTCTGTCTGTCCATCACTCCCCCTCACCTGATCCACCCGTCACCTCCCAGTCTCTGTCACTATTCCCACTCTCCCCTCCTCCATCTGTCCATCACTCCCCCTCACTGCCCAACTTCACGCAGTATGTGAGCTGTACAACCAGAGGGGAGAGGACTCTGGATTTGATGTACACTGACATTAAGGATGCATACAGCTCCTCTCCCCTCCCCGCATTGGGAAGGTCAGATCACAATTTGGTGCATCTAAAACCCTGCTACGTGCCTCTGGTGAGGAGTAAACCTGCAACCTCGAGGACAGTGAGGAAATGGTCGGAGGAGGCTTATGAGGCACTCCAGGGTTGTTTTGAGGTGACAGACTGGCAGGCACTCTGTGAGCCACATGGAGAGGATATTGATGGGCTCACAGAGTGCATCACTGATTACATCAACTTCTGTGTGGACTGCAATGTTCCTGTTCCGACAAGAACTGTCCTTTGTTATTCATATAACAAGCCATGGGTGACAAAGGACATTAAGGACATCCTGAATGCTAAAAAGAGAGTGTTTAGAGATGGAAATCAGGAGGAGCTGAGGGCAATACAGAGGGACCTGAAATCCAGGATCAGGGAGGCTAAAGACAGGTATAGGAGGAAGCTTGAGTGGGAACTCCAGCAGAACAACATGAGAGAGGTCTGGAGGGGGATGAGGACCATCACTGAGTTCTGGCAAACTAGCAACAGAGGAGCTGAGGGCAGTGTGGACAGGGCCAACGAACTTAACCTGTTCTTTAACAGATTTGACATTGTGGCCCCTGCCCATCCCCCACATGAGTCATCTGTTGTCAGCCCCCAACCAACACACATTCCACTCTCCCCTCCTCACAGTCCCCCACCCTGCTCTCATGACTATACCCCTTCCCCACACGAAACCACCACGGTGGGCTTCACAGCTGAACAGGGGAGAAGACAGCTGAAACGTCTCAACCCAAGCAAAGGCTGCAGGATTGGATGGTGTCAGTACCAGGGTGCTCAAAGCCTGTGCCCCTCAGCTATGTGGAGTACTTTGCCATGTCTTCACCCTGAGCCTGAGGCTCCGGAGGGTCCCTGTATTGTGGAAGATGTCCTGCCTCGTCCCTGTGCCGAAGACGCCGCGCCCCAGCGGCCTCAATGACTACAGACCGGTGGCATTGACCTCCCACATCATGAAGACCCTGGACAGACTTGTTCTGGAGCTGCTGTGGCCACACTTAGATCCCCTCCAGTTCGCCTACCAGCCCCGACTAGGAGTTGAGGATGCCATCGTCTACCTGCTGAACCGTGTCTACGCCCACCTAGACAAGCCAGCGAGCACTGTGAGGGTCATGTTTTTTGACTTCTCCAGTGCATTCAACACCATCCGCCCTGCTCTGCTGGGGGAGAAGCTGCCAGCGATGCAGGTGGATGCTTCCCTGGTATCATGGATTCTTGATTACCTGACTGGCAGACCACAGTACGTGTGCTTGCAACACTGTGTGTCCAACAGAGTGATCAGCAGCACTGGGGCTCCACAGGGGGCTGTCTTGTCTCCCTTTCTCTTCACCATTTACACCTCGGACTTCAACTACTGCACACAGTCTTGTCATCTTCAGAAGTTTTTGGATGACTCTGCCATAGCTGGATGCATCAGCAAGGGAGATGAGGTTGAGTACAGGGCTACGGTAAGAAACTTTGTCACATGGTGTGAGCAGAATTATCTGCAGCTTAATGTGAAAAAGACTAAGGAGCTGGTGGTAGACCTGAGCAGAGCTTAGGTACTGGTGACCCCTGTTTCCATCCAGGGGGTCAGTGTGGACATGGTGGAGGATTACAAATACCTGGGGATACGAATTGACAATAAACTGGACTGGTCAAAGAACACTGAGGCTGTCTACAAGAAGGGTCAGAGCCGTCTCTATTTCCTGAGGAGACTGAGGTCCTTTAACATCTGTCGGACGATGCTGAGGATGTTCTACAAGTCTGTGGTGGCCAGTGCGATCATGTTTGCTGTTGTGTGCTGGGGCAGCAGGCTGAGGGTAACAGACACCAACAGAATCAACAAACTCATTCGTAAGGCCAGTGATGTTGTGGGGATGGAACTGGACTCTCTGACGATGGTGTCTGAAAAGAGGATGCTGTCTAAGTTACATGCCATCTTGGACAATGTCTCCCATCCACTACATAATGTACTGGGTGGGCACAGGAGTACATTCAGCCAGAGACTCATTCCACCGAGATGCAACACAGAGCGTCATAGGAAGTCATTCCTGCCTGTGGCCATCAAACTTTACAACTCCTCCCTTGGAAGGTCAGACACCCTGAGCCGATAGGCTGGTCCTGGACTTATTTCATAATTTATTGGCATAATTTACATATTACTATATAACTATTTATGATTCTATTACTATTTATTATTTATGGTGCAACTGTAACGAAAACCAATTTCTCCCCGGGATCAATAAAGTATGACTATGACTCACCTGATCCACCCGTCACCTCCCAGTCTCTGTCACAATTCCCACTCTCCCCTCCTCCGTCTGTCTATCACTCCCCCTCACCTGATCCACCCGTCACCTCCCAGTCTCTGTCACTATTCCCACTCTCCCCTCCTCCGTCTGTCCATCACTCCCCCTCATCTGATCCATCCGTCACCTCCCAGTCTCTGTCAATATTGCCACTCTCCCCTCCTCCGTCTGTCCATCACTCCCCCTCACCTGATCCATCCGTCACCTCCCAGTCTCTGTCACTATTCCCACTCTCCCCTCCTCCGTCTGTCCATCACTTCCCCTCATCTGATCCACCCGTCACCTCCCAGTCTCTGTCACTATTCCCACTCTCCCCTCCTCCGTCTGTCCATCACTCCCCCTCACCTGATCCACCCGTCACCTCCCAGTCTCTGTCACTATTCCCACTCTCCCCTCCTCCGTCTGTCACTCCCACTCACCTGATCCACCCATCACCTCCCAGTCTCTGTCACTATTCCCACTCTCCCCTCCTCCTTCTGTCCATCACTCCCCCCACCTGATCCACCCGTCACCTCCCAGTCTCTGTCACTATTCCCACTCTCCCCTCCTCCGTCTGTCCATCACTCCCCATCAACTGATCCACCCATCACCTCCCAGTCTCTGTCACAATTCCCACTCTCCCCTCCTACATCTGTCCATCACTCCCCCTCACCTGATCCACCCGTCACCTCCCAGTCTCTGTCACTATTCCCACTCTCCCCTCCTCCGTCTGTCCATCACTCCCCCTCACCTGATCCACCCGTCACCTCCCAGTCTCTGTCACTATTCCCACTCTCCCATCCTCCGTCTGTCCATCACTCCCCCTCACCTGATCCACCCGTCACCTCCCAGTCTCTGTCACTATTCCCACTCTCCCCTCCTCCGTCTGTCCATCACTCCCCCTCACCTGATCCACCCGTCACCTCCCAGTCTCTGTCACTATTCCCACTCTCCCCTCCTCCGTCTGTCCATCACTCCCCCTCACCTGGATCCACCCGTCACCTCCCAGTCTCTGTCACTATTCCCGCTCTCCCCTCCTCTGTCTGTCCATCACTCCCCATCAACTGATCCACCCATCACCTCCCAGTCTCTGTCACTATTCCCACTCTCCCCTCCTCCGTCTGTCCATCACTCCCCCTCACCTGATCCACCCGTCACCTCCCAGTCTCTGTCACTATTCCCACTCTCCCCTCCTCCGTCTGTCCATCACTCCCCCTCACCTGATCCACCCGTCACCTCCCAGTCTCTGTCAGTATTCCCACTCTCCCCTCCTACATCTGTCCATCACTCCCCCTCACCTGATCCACCCGTCACCTCCCAGTCTCTGTCACTATTCCCACTCTCCCCTCCTCCGTCTGTCCATCACTCCCCCTCACCTGATCCACCCGTCACCTCACAGTCTCTGTCACTATTCCCACTCTCCTCTCCTCCGTCTGTCCATCACTCCCCCCTCACCTGATCCACCCGTCACCTCCCAGTCTCTGTCAGTATTCCCACTCTCCCCTCCTACATCTGTCCATCACTCCCCCTCACCTGATCCACCCGTCACCTCCCAGTCTCTGTCACTATTCCCACTCTCCCCTCCTCCGTCTGTCCATCACTCCCCCTCACCTGATCCACCCGTCACCTCCCAGTCTCTGTCACTATTCCCACTCTCCCCTCCTCCGTCTGTCCATCACTCCCCCTCACCTGATCCACCCGTCACCTCCCAGTCTCTGTCAGTATTCCCACTCTCCCCTCCTCCGTCTGTCCGTCACTCCCCCTCACCTGATCCACCCGTCACCTCCCAGTCTCTGTCACTATTCCCACTCTCCCCTGCTCCGTCTGTCCATTACTCCCCTCACCTGATCCACCCGTCACCTCCCAGTCTCTGTCACTATTCCCACTCTCCCCTCCTCCGTCTGTCCATCACTCCCCCTCACCTGATCCACCCGTCACCTCCCAGTCTCTGTCACTATTCCCACTCTCCCCTCCTCCGTCTGTCAATCACTCCCCCTCACCTGATCCACCCATCACCTCCCAGTCTCTGTCACTATTCCCACTTTCCCCTCCTCCGTCTGTTCATCACTCCCCCTCCTCTGTCTGTCCATCACTCCCGCTCCTCTGTCTGTCCATCACACCCCCTCACCTGATCCACCCGTCACCTCCCAGTCTCTGTCACTATTCCCACTCTCCCCTCCTCCGTCTGTCCATCACTCCCCCTCATCTGATCCACCCGTCACCTCCCAGTCTCTGTCACTATTCCCACTCTCCCCCTTCTCCGTCTGTCCATCATTCCCCCTCACATGATCCACCCGTCACCTCCCAGTCTCTGTCACTACTCCCACTCTCCCCTACTCCGTCTGTCCATCACTCCCCCTCACCTGGATCCACCCATCACCTCCCAGTCTCTGTCACTATTCCCACTCTCCCCTCCTCCGTCTGTCCATCACTCCCCCTCACCTGATCCACCCGTCACCTCCCAGTCTCTGTCACTATTCCCACTCACCCCTCCTCCGTCTGTCCATTACTCCCCCTCACCTGATCCACCCGTCACCTCCCAGTCTCTGTCACTATTCCCACTCTCCCCTCCTCCGTCTGTCCATCACTCCCCCTCACCTGATCCACCCGTCACCTCCCAGTCTCTGTCACTATTCCCACTCTCCCCCCCTCCGAATGTCCATCACCACCCCTCACCTGATCCACCCGTCACCTCCCAGTCTCTGTCACTATTCCCACTCTCCCCCCCCTCCGTATGTCCATCACCACCCCTCACCTGATCCACCCGTCACCTCCCAGTCTCTGACACTATTCCCACTCTCCCCTCCTCCTTCTGCCCATCACTCCCCCTCACCTGATCCACCCGTCACCTCCCATCTCTGTCGCTATTCCCACTCTCCGCCCTCCGTCTGTCCATCACTCCCCCTCAGCTAACCCACCCGTCACCTCCAGTCTCTGTCACTATTCCCACTCTCCCCTCTCCGTCTGTCCATCACTCCCCCTCACCTGATCACCCGTCACCTCCCAGTCTCTGTTACTATTCCCACTCTCCCCTCCTCCGTCTGTCCATCACTCCCCCTCACCTGATCCACCCGTCACCTCCCAGTCTCTGTCACTATTCCCACTCTCTCCTCCTCCTTCTCTCCATCACTCCCCCACACCTGATCCACCCGTCACCTCCCAGTCTCTGTCACTATTCCCCAATCTCCCCTCCTCCATCTGTCGATCACTCCCCCTCACCTGATCCACCCGTCACCTCCCAGTCTCTGTCACTATTCCCACTCTCCCCTCCTCCGTCTGTCATCACTCCCCCCTCACCCTGGATCCACCCGTCACCTCCCAGTCTCTGTCACTATTCCCACTCTCCCCCTCCTCCGTCCGTCCATCACTCCCCTCACCTGGATCCACCCGTCACCTCCCAGTCTCTGTCACTATTCCCACTCTCCCCTCCTCCGTCCGTCCGTCACTCCCCTCACCTGGATCCACCCGTCACCTCCCAGTCTCTGTCACTATTCCCACTCTCCCCTCCTCCGTCCGTCCGTCACTCCCCCTCACCTGGATCCACCCGTCACCGCCCAGTCTCTCTGTCTCTATTCCCCACTCCTCTCTCCTCCATCTGTCCATCACTCCCCCTCACCTGATCCACCTGTCACCTCCCAGTCTCTGTCGCTATTCCGACTCTCCCCCCCACACCGTCTGTCCATCACTCCCCCTCGCCTGATCCACCCGTCACCTCCCCAGTCTCTGTCACTATTCCCACTCTCCCCTCCTCCGACTGTCCATCACTCCCCCTCACCCGATCCATCCGTCACCTCCCAGTCTCGGTCACTATTTCCACTCTCCCCTCCTCCGTCTGTCCATCACTCCCCCTCATCTGATCCATCCCGTCACCTCCCAGTCTCTGTCAATATTGCCACTCTCCCCTCCTCCGTCTGTCCATCACTCCCCCTCACCTGGATCCATCCGTCACCTCCCAGTCTCTGTCACTATTCCACTCTCCCCTCCTCCGTCTGTCCATCACTTCCCCTCATCTGATCCACCCGTCACCTCCCAGTCTCTGTCACTATTCCCACTCTCCCCTCCTCCGTCTGTCCATCACTCCCCCTCACCTGATCCACCCGTCACCTCCCAGTCTCTGTCACTATTCCCACTCTCCCCTCCTCCGTCTGTCACTCCCACTCACCTGATCCACCCATCACCTCCCAGTCTCTGTCACTATTCCCACTCTCCCCTCCTCCGTCTGTCACTCCCACTCACCTGATCCACCCATCATCTCCCAGTCCCTGTCACTATTCCCACTCTCCCCTCCTCCTTCTGTCCATCACTCCCCCCACCTGATCCACCCGTCACCTCCCAGTCTCTGTCACTATTCCCACTCTCCCCTCCTCCGTCTGTCCATCACTCCCCATCAACTGATCCACCCATCACCTCCCAGTCTCTGTCACATTCCCACTCTCCCCTCCTACATCTGTCCATCACTCCCCCTCACCTGATCCACCCGTCACCTCCCAGTCTCTGTCACTATTCCCACTCTCCCCTCCTCCGTCTGTCCATCACTCCCCCTCACCTGGATCCACCCGTCACCTCCCAGTCTCTGTCACTATTCCCGCTCTCCCCTCCTCCGTCTGTCCGTCACTCCCCCTCACCTGATCCACCCGTCACCTCCCAGTCTCTGTCACTATTCCCACTCTCCCCTGCTCCGTCTGTCCATTACTCCCCTCACCTGATCCACCCGTCACCTCCCAGTCTCTGTCACTATTCCCACTCTCCCCTCCTCCGTCTGTCCATCACTCCCCCTCACCTGATCCACCCGTCACCTCCAGTCTCTGTCACTATTCCCACTCTCCCCTCCTCCGTCTGTCAATCACTCCCCCTCACCTGATCCACCCATCACCTCCCAGTCTCTGTCACTATTCCCACTTTCCCTCTCCTCCGTCTGTTCATCACTCCCCCCTCCTCTGTCTGTCCATCACTCCCGCTCCTCTGTCTGTCCATCACACCCCCTCACCTGATCCACCCGTCACCTCCCCAGTCTCTGTCACTATTCCCACTCTCCCCTCCTCCGTCTGTCCATCACTCCCCCTCATCTGATCCACCCGTCACCTCCCAGTCTCTGTCACTATTCCCACTCTCCCCTTCTCCGTCTGTCCATCATTCCCCCTCACCTGATCCACCCGTCACCTCCCAGTCTCTGTCACTACTCCTCTCTCTCTCCCTACTCCGTCTGTCCATCACTCCCCCTCACCTGGATCCACCCATCACCTCCCAGTCTCTGTCACTATTCCCACTCTCCCCTCCTCCGTCTGCTCCATCACTCCCCCTCACCTGATCCACCCGTCACCTCCCAGTCCTCTGTCACTATTCCCACTCACCCCCTCCTCCGTCTGTCCATTACTCCCCCTCACCTGATACACCCGTCACCTCCCAGTCTCTGTCACTATTCCCACTCTCCCCCCCCTCCGAATGTCCATCACCACCCCTCACCTGATCCACCCGTCACCTCCCAGTCTCTGACACTATTCCCACTCTCCCCTCCTCCATCTGCCCATCACTCCCCCTCACCTGATCCACCCGTCACCTACCCATCTCTGTCGCTATTCCCACTCTCCGCCCTCCCGTCTGTCCATCACTCCCCCTCAGCTAACCACCCGTCACCTCCCAGTCTCTGTCACTATTCCCACTCTCCCCTCCTCCCGTCTGTCCATCACTCCCCCTCACCTGATCCACCCGTCACCTCCCAGTCCTCTGTTACTATTCCCACTCTCCCTCCTCCGTCTGTCCATCACTCTCCCCCTCACCTGATCCACCCGTCACCTCCCAGTCTCTGTCACTATTCCCACTCTCTCCTCCTCCTTCTCTCCATCACTCCCCCACACCTGATCCACCCGTCACCTCCCAGTCTCTGTCACTATTCCCAATCTCCCCTCCTCCATCTGTCCATCACTCCCCCTCACCTGATCCACCCGTCACCTCCCAGTCTCTGTCACTATTCCCACTCTCCCCCTCCTCCGTCTGTCCATCACTCCCCCTCACCTGGATCCACCCGTCACCTCCCAGTCTCTGTCACTATTCCCGCTCTCCCCCTCCTCTGTCTGTCCATCACTCCCCCATCAACTGATCCACCCCATCACCTCCCAGTCTCTGTCACTATTCCACCTCTCCCTCCTCCGTCTGTCCATCACCTCCCCTCACCTGATCCACCCCGTCACCTCCCAGTCTCTGTCACTATTCCCACTCTCCCTCCTCCGTCTGTCCATCACTCCCCCTCACCTGATCCACCCGTCACCTCCCAGTCTCTGTCAGTATTCCCACTCCTCCCCTCCTACATCTGTCCATCACTCCCCCTCACCTGATCCACCCGTCACCTCCCAGTCTCTGTCACTATTCCCACTCTCCCCTCCTCCGTCTGTCCATCACTCCCCCTCACCTGATCCACCCGTCACCTCCCAGTCTCTGTCACTATTCCCACTCTCCTCTCCTCCGTCTGTCCATCACTCCCCCTCACCTGATCCACCCGTCACCTCCCAGTCTCTGTCAGTATTCCCACTCTCCCCTCCTCCGTCTGTCCGTCACTCCCCCTCACCTGATCCACCCGTCACCTCCCAGTCTCTGTCACTATTCCCCACTCTCCCCTGCTCCGTCTGTCCATTACTCCCCTCACACTGATCCACCCGTCACCCTCCCAGTCTCTGTCACTATTCCCACTCTCCCCTCCTCCGTCTGTCAATCACTCCCCCTCACCTGATCCACCCATCACCTCCCAGTCTCTGTCACTATTCCCACTTTCCCTCCTCCGTCTGTTCATCACTCCCCCTCCTCTGCTCTGTCCATCACTCCCGCTCCTCTGTCTGTCCATCACACCCCCTCACCTGATGCACCCGTCACCTCCCAGTCTCTGTCACTATTCCCACTCTCCCTCCTCCGTCTGTCCATCACTCCCCTCATCTGATCCACCCGTCACCTCCCAGTCTCTGTCACTATTCCACTCTCCCCCTTCTCCGTCTGTCCATCATTCCCCCTCACCTGATCCACCCGTCACCTCCCAGTCTCTGTCACTACTCCCACTCTCCCCTACTCCGTCTGTCCATCACTCCCCCTCAACTGGATCCACCCATCACCTCCCAGTCTCTGTCACTATTCCCACTCTCCCCTCCTCCGTCTGTCCATCACTCCCCCTCACCTGATCCACCCGTCACCTCCCAGTCTCTGTCACTATTCCCACTCACCCCTCCTCCGTCTGTCCATTACTCCCCCTCACCTGATACACCCGTCACCTCCCAGTCTCTGTCACTATTCCCACTCTCCCCCCCCTCCGAATGTCCATCACCACCCCTCACCTGATCCACCCGTCACCCTCCCAGTCTCTGTCACTATTCCCACTCTCCCCCCCCTCCGTATGTCCATCACTCCCCCCTCACCTGATCCACCCGTCACCTCCCATCTCTGTCGCTATTCCCACTCTCCGCCCTCCGTCTGTCCATCACTCCCCCTCAGCTAACCCACCCGTCACCTCCCAGTCTCTGTCACTATTCCCACTCTCCCCTCCTCCGTCTGTCCATCACTCCCCCTCACCTGATCCACCCGTCACCTCCCAGTCTCTGTACTATTCCCACTCTCCCCCTCCTCCATCTGTCCATCACTCCCCCTCACCTGATCCACCCGTCACCTCCCAGTCTCTGTCACTATTCCCACTCTCTCCTCCTCCTTCTCTCCATCACTCCCCCCACACCCTGATCCACCCGTCACCTCCCAGTCTCTGTCACTATTCCCAATCTCCCCTCCTCCATCTGTCGATCACTCCCCCTCACCTGATCCACCCGTCACCTCCCAGTCTCTGTCACTAGTTCCCACTCTCCCCTCCTCCGTCTGTCCATCACTCCCCCTCACCTGGATCCACCCGTCACCTCCCAGTCTCTGTCACTATTCCCACTCTCCCCTCCTCCGTCCGTCCATCACTCCCCTCACCTGGATCCACCCGTCACCTCCCAGTCTCTGTCACTATTCCCACTCTCCCCTCCTCCGTCCGTCCGTCACTCCCCCTCACCTGGATCCACCCGTCACCTCCCAGTCTCTGTCACTATTCCCACTCTCCCCTCCTCCGTCCGTCCGTCACTCCCCCTCACCTGGATCCACCCGTCACCGCCCAGTCTCTGTCTCTATTCCCACTCTCCTCTCCTCCATCTGTCCATCACTCCCCCTCACCTGATCCACCTGTCCACCTCCCAGTCTCTGTCGCTATTCCGACTCTCCCCCCCCACACCGTCTGTCCATCACTCCCCCTCACCTGATCCACCCGTCACCTCCCAGTCTCTGTCACTATTCCCACTCTCCCCTCCCTCCGACTGTCCATCACTCCCCCCTCACCCGATCCATCCGTCACCTCCCAGTCTCGGTCACTATTCCCACTCTCCCCTCCTCCGTCTGTCCATCACTCCCCCTCATCTGATCCATCCGTCACCTCCCAGTCTCTGTCAATATTGCCACTCTCCCCTCCTCCGTCTGTCCATCACTCCCCCTCACCTGATCCATCCGTCACCTCCCAGTCTCTGTCACTATTCCCACTCTCCCCCTCCTCCGTCTGTCCATCACTTCCCCTCATCTGATCCACCCGTCACCTCCCAGTCTCTGTCACTATTCCCACTCTCCCCTCCCTCCGTCTGTCCATCACTCCCCCTCACCTGATCCACCCGTCACCTCCCAGTCTCTGTCACTATCTCCCACTCTCCCCTCCTCCGTCTGTCACTCCCACTCACCTGATCCACCATCACCTCACCAGTCCTCTGTCACTATTCCCCACTCTCCCCTCCTCCGTCTGTCACTCCCACTCACCTGATCCACCCATCATCTCCCAGTCTCTGTCACTATTCCCACTCTCCCCTCCTCCTTCTGTCCATCACTCCCCCCACCTGATCCACCCGTCACCTCCCAGTCTCTGTCACTATTCCCACTCTCCCCTCCTCAGTCTGTCCATCACTCCCCATCAACTGATACACCCGTCACCTCCCAGTCTCTGTCACTATTCCCCACTCTCACGCCCCTCCGAATGTCCATCACCACCCCTCACCTGATCCACCCGTCACCTCCCAGTCTCTGTCACTATTCCCACTCTCCCCCCCTCCGTATGTCCATCACTCCCCCTCACCTGATCCACCCGTCACCTCCCATCTCTGTCGCTATTCCCACTCTCCGCCCTCCGTCTGTCCATCACTCCCCCTCAGCTAACCCACCCGTCACCTCCCAGTCTCTGTCACTATTCCCACTCTCCCCCTCCTCCGTCTGTCCATCACTCCCCCTCACCTGATCCACCCGTCACCTCCCAGTCTCTGTTACTATTCCCACTCTCCCCTCCTCCGTCTGTCCATCACTCCCCCTCACCTGATCCACCCGTCACCTCCCAGTCTCTGTCACTATTCCCACTCTCTCCTCCCTCCTTCTCTCCATCACTCCCCCACACCTGATCCACCCGTCACCTCCCAGTCTCTGTCACTATTCCCAATCTCCCCTCCTCCATCTGTCGATCACTCCCCCTCACCTGATCCACCCGTCACCTCCCCCCAGTCTCTGTCACTATTCCCACTCCTCCCCTCACTCCGTCTGTCCATCACTCCCCCTCACCTGGATCCACCCGTCACCTCCCAGTCTCTGTCACTATTCCCACTCTCCCCTCCTCCGTCCGTCCATCACTCCCCTCACCTGGATCCACCCGTCACCTCCCCAGTCTCTGTCACTATTCCCACTCTCCCCTCCTCCGTCCGTCCGTCACTCCCCCTCACCTGGATCCACCCGTCACCTCCCCAGTCTCTGTCACTATTCCCACTCTCCCCTCCTCCGTCCGTCCGTCACTCCCCCTCACCTGGATCCACCCGTCACCGCCCAGTCTCTGTCTCTATTCCCACTCTCCTCTCCCTCCATCTGTCCATCACTCCCCCTCACCTGATCCACCTGTCACCTCCCAGTCTCTGTCACTATTCCGACTCTCCCCCCCCACACCGTCTGTCCATCACTCCCCCTCACCCTGATCCACCCGTCACCCTCCCAGTCTCTGTCACTATTCCCCACTCTCCCTCCTCCGACTGTCCACACTCCCCCTCACCCGACCCTCCACCTCCCCGTCACCTCCCAGTCTCGGTCACTATTCCCACTCTCCCCTCCTCCGTCTGTCCATCACTCCCCCTCATCTGATCCATCCGTTCACCTCCCAGTCTCTGTCAATATTGCCACTCTCCCCTCCTCCGTCTGTCCATCACTCCCCCTCACCTGATCCATCCGTCACCTCCCAGTCTCTGTCACTATTCCCACTCTCCCCTCCTCCCGTCTGTCCATCACTTCCCCTCATCTGATCCACCCGTCACCTCCCAGTCATCTGTCACTATTCCCACTCTCCCCTCCTCCGTCTGTCCATCACTCCCCCTCACCTGATCCACCCGTCACCCTCCCCAGTCTCTGTCACTATTCCCACTCTCCCCTCCTCCGTCTGTCACTCCCACTCACCTGATCCACCCATCACCTCCCAGTCTCTGTCACTATTCCCACTCTCCCCTCCTCCGTCTGTCACTCCCACTCACCTGATCCACCCATCATCTCCCAGTCTCTGTCACTATTCCCACTCTCCCCCTCCTCCTTCTGTCCATCACTCCCCCCACCTGATCCACCCGTCACCTCCCAGTCTCTGTCACTATTCCCACTCTCCCCTCCTCCGTCTGACCATCACTGCCCCATCAACTGATCCACCCATCACCTCCCAGTCTCTGTCACAATCCCACTCTCCCCCTCCTACATCTGTCCATCACTCCCCCTCACCTGATCCACCCGTCACCTCCCAGTCTCTGTCACTATTCCCACTCTCCCCTCCTCCGTCCTGTCCATCACTCCCCCTCACCTGATCCACCCCGTCACCTCCCAGTCTCTGTCACTATTCCCACTCTCCCCTCCTCCGTCTGTCCATCACTCCCCCCTCACCTGGATCCACCCGTCACCTCCCAGTCTCTGTCATCTATTCCCGCTCTCCCCTCCTCCGTCTGTCCGTCACTCCCCCCTCACCTGATCCACCCGTCACCTCCCAGTCTCTGTCACTATTCCCACTCTCCCCTGCTCCGTCTGTCCATTACTCCCCTCACCTGATCCCACCCGTCACCTCCCAGTCTCTGTCACTATTCCCACTCTCCCCTCCTCCGTCTGTCCATCACTCCCCCTCACCTGATCCACCCGTCACCTCCCAGTCTCTGTCACTATTCCCACTCACCCCTCCTCCGTCTGTCCATCACTCCCCCTCACCTGATCCACCCGTCACCTCCCAGTCTCTGTCACTATTCCCACTCTCCCCTCCTCCGTCTGTCAATCACTCCCCCTCACCTGATCCACCCATCACCTCCCAGTCTCTGTCACTATTCCCACTCTCCCCTCCTCCGTCTGTCCATCACTCCCCATCAACTGATCCACCCATCACCTCCCAGTCCTCCTGTCCACAATTCCCACTCTCCCCTCCTACATCTGTCCATCACTCCCCCTCACCTGATCCACCCGTCACCTCCCAGTCTCTGTCACTATTCCCACTCTCCCCCTCCTCCGTCTGTCCATCACTCCCCCTCACCTGATCCACCCGTCACCTCCCAGTCTCTGTCACTATTCCCACTCTCCCCTCCTCCGTCTGTCCATCACTCCCCCTCACCTGGATCCACCCGTCACCTCCCCAGTCTCTGTCACTATTCCCGCTCTCCCCTCCTCCGTCTGTCCGTCACTCCCCCTCACCTGATCCACCCGTCACCTCCCAGTCTCTGTCACTATTCCCACTCTCCCCTGCTCCGTCTGTCCATTACTCCCCTCACCTGATCCACCCGTCACCTCCCAGTCTCTGTCACTATTCCCACTCTCCCCCTCCTCCGTCTGTCCATCACTCCCCCTCACCTGATCCACCCCGTCACCTCCCAGTCTCTGTCACTATTCCCACTCTCCCCTCCTCGTCTGTCAATCACTCCCCCTCACCTGATCCACCCATCACCTCCCAGTCTCTGTCACTATTCCCCACTTTCCCCTCCTCCGTCTATTCATCACTCCCCCTCCTCTGTCTGTCCATCACTCCCGCTCCTCTGTCTGTCCATCACACCCCCTCACCTGATGCACCCGTCACCTCCCCAGTCTCTGTCACTATTCCCACTCTCCCTCCTCCGTCTGTCCATCACTCCCCCTCATCTGATCCACCCGTCACCTCCCAGTCTCTGTCACTATTCCCACTCTCCCCTTCTCCGTCTGTCCATCATTCCCCCCTCACCCTGATCCACCCGTCACCTCCCAGTCTCTGTCACTACTCCCACTCTCCCCTACTCCGTCTGTCCATCACTCCCCCCTCACCTGGATCCACCCATCACCTCCCAGTCTCTGTCACTATTCCCACTCTCCCCTCCTCCGTCTGTCCATCACTCCCCCTCACCTGATCCACCCGTCACCTCCCAGTCTCTGTCACTATTCCCACTCACCCCTCCTCCGTCTGTCCATTACTCCCCCTCACCTGATACACCCGTCACCTCCCAGTCTCTGTCACTATTCCCACTCTCCCCCCCTCCGAATGTCCATCACCACCCCTCACCTGATCCACCCGTCACCTCCCAGTCTCTGACACTATTCCCACTCTCCCCTCCTCCATCTGCCCATCACTCCCCCTCACCTGATCCACCCGTCACCTCCCATCTCTGTCGCTATTCCCACTCTCCGCCCTCCGTCTGTCCATCACTCCCCCTCAGCTAACCCACCCGTCACCTCCCAGTCTCTGTCACTATTCCCACTCTCCCCTCCTCCGTCTGTCCATCACTCCCCCTCACCTGATCCACCCGTCACCTCCCAGTCTCTGTTACTATTCCCACTCTCCCCTCCTACATCTGTCCATCACTCCCCCTCACCTGATCCACCCGTCACCTCCCAGTCTCTGTCACTATTCCCACTCTCTCCTCCTCCTTCTCTCCATCACTCCCCCACACCTGATCCACCCGTCACCTCCCAGTCTCTGTCACTATTCCCAATCTCCCCTCCTCCATCTGTCCATCACTCCCCCTCACCTGATCCACCCGTCACCTCCCAGTCTCTGTCACTATTCCCACTCTCCCCTCCTCCGTCTGTCCATCACTCCCCCTCACCTGGATCCACCCGTCACCTCCCAGTCTCTGTCACTATTCCCACTCTCCCCTCCTCCGTCCGTCCATCACTCCCCTCACCTGGATCCACCCGTCACCTCCAAGTCTCTGTCACTATTCCCACTCTCCCCTCCTCCGTCCGTCCGTCACTCCCCCTCACCTGGATCCACCCGTCACCTCCCAGTCTCTGTCACTATTCCCACTCTCCCCTCCTCCGTCCGTCCGTCACTCCCCCTCACCTGGATCCACCCGTCACCGCCCAGTCTCTGTCTCTATTCCCACTCTCCTCTCCTCCATCTGTCCATCACTCCCCCTCACCTGATCCACCTGTCACCTCCCAGTCTCTGTCGCTATTCCGACTCTCCCCCCCACACCGTCTGTCCATCACTCCCCCTCACCTGATCCACCCGTCACCTCCCAGTCTCTGTCACTATTCCCACTCTCCCCTCCTCCGTCTGTCTATCACTCCCCCTCACCTGATCCAACCGTCACCTCCAGGTCTCTGTCACTATTCCCACTCTCCTCTCCTCCGTCTGTCCGTCACTCCCCCTCATCTGGATCCACCCGTCACCTCCCAGTCTCTGTCACTATTCCCACTCTCCCCTCCTCCGTCTGTCCATCACTCCCCCTCACCTGATCCACCCGTCACCTCCCAGTCTCTGTCACTATTCCCACTCTCCCCTCCTCCGTCTGTCCATCACTCCCCCTCACCTGATCCACCCGTCACCTCCCAGTCTCTGTCCGTATTCCCACTCTCCCCTCCTCCGTCTGTCCATCACTCCCCCTCACCTGATCCAACCGTCACCTCCCAGTCTCTGTCACTATTCCCACTCTCTCCTCCTCCGTCTGTCCATCACTCCCCCTCATCTGGATCCACCCGTCATCTCCCAGTCTCTGTCTCTATTCCCACTCTCCCCTCCTCCGTCTGTCCATCACTCCCCCTCACCTGATCCACCCGTCACCTCCCACTCTGTCAGTATTCCCACTCTCCCCCCCTCCGTCTGTCCATCACTCCCCAGCAGCAAACCCACCCATCACCTCCCAGTCTCTGTCACTATTCCCACTCTCCCCTCCTCCGTCTGTCCATCACTCCCCCTCACCTGATCCATCCGTCACCTCCCAGTCTCTGTCACTATTCCCACTCTCCCCTCCTCGGTCTGTCCATCACTCCCCCTCATCTGATCCATCCGTCACCTCCCAGTCTCTGTCAATATTGCCACTCTCCCCTCCTCCGTCTGTCCATCACTCCCCCTCACCTGATCCATCCGTCACCTCCCAGTCTCTGTCACTATTCCCACTCTCCCCTCTTCCGTCTGTCCATCACTTCCCCTCATCTGATCCACCCGTCACCTCCCAGTCTCTGTCACTATTCCCACTCTCCCCTCCTCCGTCTGTCCATCACTCCCCCTCACCTGATCCACCCGTCACCTCCCAGTCTCTGTCACTATTCCCACTCTCCCCTCCTCCGTCTGTCACTCCCACTCACCTGATCCACCCATCACCTCCCAGTCTCTGTCACTATTCCCACTCTCCCCTCCTCCGTCTGTCCATCACTCCCCCCACCTGATCCACCCGTCACCTCCCAGTCTCTGTCAGTATTCCCACTCTCCCCTCCTCCGTCTGTCCATCACTCCCCATCAACTGATCCACCCATCACCTCCCAGTCTCTGTCACAATTCCCACTCTCCCCTCCTACATCTGTCCATCACTCCCCCTCACCTGATCCACCCGTCACCTCCCAGTCTCTGTCACTATTCCCACTCTCCCCTCCTCCATCTGTCCATCACTCCCCCTCACCTGATCCACCCGTCACCTCCCAGTCTCTGTCACTATTCCCACTCTCCCCTCCTCCATCTGTCCATCACTCCCCCTCACCTGATCCACCCGTCACCTCCCAGTCTCTGTCACTATTCCCACTCTCCCCTCCTCCGTCTGTCCATCACTCCCCCTCACATGATCCACCCGTCACCTCCCAGTCTCTGTCACTATTCCCACTCTCCCCTCCTCCGTCTGTCCATCACTCCCCCTCACCTGGATCCACCCGTCACCTCCCAGTCTCTGTCACTATTCCCGCTCTCCCCTCCTCTGTCTGTCCATCACTCCCCATCAACTGATCCACCCGTCACCTCCCAGGCTCTGTCACTATTCACACTCTCCCCTCCTCCGTCTGTCCATCACTCCCCCTCACCTGATCCACCCGTCACCTCCCAGTCTCTGTCACTATTCCCACTCTCCCCTCCTCCGTCTGTCCATCACTCCCCCTCACCTGATCCACCCGTCACCTCCCAGTCTCTGTCACTATTCCCACTCTCCTCTCCTCCGTCTGTCCATCACTCCCCCTCACCTGATCCACCCGTCACCTCCCAGTCTCTGTCAGTATTCCCACTCTCCCCTCCTACATCTGTCCATCACTCCCCCTCACCTGATCCACCCGTCACCTCCCAGTCTCTGTCACTATTCCCACTCTCCCCTCCTCCGTCTGTCCATCACTCCCCCTCACCTGATCCACCCGTCACCTCCCAGTCTCTGTCACTATTCCCACTCTCCCCTCCTCCGTCTGTCCATCACTCCCCCTCACCTGATCCACCCGTCACCTCCCAGTCTCTGTCAGTATTCCCACTCTCCCCTCCTCCGTCTGTCCGTCACTTCCCCTCACCTGATCCACCCGTCACCTCCCAGTCTCTGTCACTATTCCCACTTTCCCCTCCTCCGTCTGTTCATCACTCCCCCTCCTCTGTCTGTCCATCACTCCCGCTCCTCTGTCTATCCATCACACCCCCTCACCTGATCCACCCGTCACCTCCCAGTCTCTGTCACTATTCCCACTCTCCCCTCCTCCGTCTGTCCGTCACTCCCCCTCACCTGATCCACCCGTCACCTCCCAGTCTCTGTCACTATTCCCACTTTCCCCTCATCCGTCTGTCCGTCACTCCCCCTCACCTGATCCACCCGTCACCTCCCAGTCTCTGTCACTATTCCCACTCTCCCCTCCTCCGTCTGTCCATCACTCCCCCTCATCTGATCCACCCGTCACCTCCCAGTCTCTGTCACTATTCCCAATCTCCCCTCCTCCGTCTGTCCATCACTCCCCCTCACCTGGATCCACCCATCATCTCCCAGTCTCTGTCACTATTCCCACTCTCCCCTCCTCCGTCTGTCCATCACTCCCCCTCACCTGATCCACCCGTCACCTCCCAGTCTCTGTCACTATTCCCACTCACCCCTCCTCCGTCTGTCCATTACTCCCCGTCACCTGATAGACCCGTCACCTCCCAGTCTCTGTCACTATTCCCACTCTCCCCCCCTCCGTATGTCCATCACCACCCCTCACCTGATCCACCCGTCACCTCCCAGTCTCTGTCACTATTCCCACTCTCCCCCCCCTCCGTATGTCCATCACCACCCCTCACCTGATCCACCCGTCACCTCCCAGTCTCTGACACTATTCCCACTCTCCCCTCCTCCATCTGCCCATCACTCCCCCTCACCTGATCCACCCGTCACCTCCCATCTCTGTCGCTATTCCCACTCTCCCCCCTCCGTCTGTCCATCACTCCCCCTCAGCTAACCCACCCGTCACCTCCCAGTCTCTGTCACTATTCCCACTCTCCCCTCCTCCGTCTGTCCATTACTCCCCCTCACCTGATCCACCCGTCACCTCCCCAGTCTCTGTTACTATTCCCACTCTCCCCTCCCTCCGTCTGTCCATCACTCCCCCTCACCTGATCCACCCGTCACCTCCCAGTCTCTGTGACTATTCCCACTCTCTCCTCCTCCTTCTGTCCATCACTCCCCACACCTGATCCACCCGTCACCTCCCAGTCTCTGTCACTATTCCCAATCTCCCCTCCTCCATCTGTCCATCACTCCCCCTCACCTGATCCACCCGTCACCTCCCAGTCTCTGTCACTATTCCCACTCTCCCCTCCTCCGTCCGTCCGTCACTCCCCCTCACCTGGATCCACCCGTCACCGCCCAGTCCTCTGTCTCTATTCCCACTCTCCTCTCCTCCATCTGTCCATCACTCCCCCTCACCTGATCCACCTGTCACCTCCCAGTCTCTGTCGCTATTCCGACTCTCCCCCCCACACCGTCTGTCCATCACTTCCCCCTCACCTGATCCACCCGTCACCTCCCAGTCTCTGTCACTATTCCCACTCTCCCCTCCTCCGACTGTCCATCACTCCCCCTCACCCGATCCATCCGTCACCTCCCAGTCTCGGTCACTATTCCCACTCTCCCCTCCTCCGTCTGTCCGTCACTCCCCCTCACCTGATCCACCCGTCACCTCCCAGTCTCTGTCACTATTCCCACTCTCCCCTCCTCCGTCTGTCCATCACTCCCCCTCACCTGATCCACCCGTCACCTCCCAGTCTCTGTCACTATTCCACTCTCCCCTCCTCCGTCTGTCCATCACTCCCCCTCACCTGATCCACCCGTCACCTCCCAGTCTCTGTCACTATTCCCACTCTCCCCCTCCTCCGTCTGTCTATCACTCCCCCTCACCTGATCCAACCGTCACCTCCAGGTCTCTGTCACTATTCCCACTCTCCTCTCCTCCGTCTGTCCGTCACTCCCCCTCACCTGGATCCACCCGTCACCTCCCAGTCTCTATCACTATTCCCACTCTCCCCTCCTCCGTCTCTCCATCACTCCCCCTCACCTGATCCACCCGTCACCTCCCAGTCTCTGTCACTATTCCCACTCTCCCCTCCTCCGTCTGTCCATCACTCCCCCTCACCTGATCCACCCGTCACCTCCCAGTCTCTGTCACTATTCCCACTCTCCTCTCCTCCGTCTGTCCATCACTCCCCCTCACCTGTTCCACCCGTCACCTCCCAGTCTCTGTCACTATTCCCACTCTCCCCCTCCTCCGTCTGTCCATCACTCCCCCTCACCTGATCCACCCGTCACCTCCCAGTCTCTGTCCGTATTCCACTCTCCCCCTCCTCCGTCTGTCCATCACTCCCCCTCACCTGATCCAACCGTCACCTCACAGTCTCTGTCACTATTCCCACTCTCTCCTCCTCCGTCTGTCCATCACTCCTCCCTCATCTGGATCCACCCGTCACCTCCCAGTCTCTGTCACTATTCCCACTCTCCCCTCCTCCGTCTGTCCATCACTCCCCCTCACCTGATCCACCCGTCACCTCCCACTCTGTCAGTATTCCCACTCTCCCCCCCTCCGTCTGTCCATCACTCCCCAGCAGCTAACCCACCCATCACCTCCCAGTCTCTGTCACTATTCCCACAACTCCCCTCCTCAGTCTGTCCATCACTCCCCCTCACCCGATCCATCCGTCACCTCCCAGTCTCTGTCACTATTCCCACTCTCCCCCCCTCCGTATGTCCATCACCACCCCTCACCTGATCCACCCGTCACCTCCCAGTCTCTGTCACTATTCCCACTCTCCACCCCTCCGTATGTCCACCCTCACCTGATCCACCCGTCACCTCCCAGTCTCTGACACTATTCCCACTCTCCCCTCCTCCATCTGCCCATCACTCCCCCTCACCTGATCCACCCGTCACCTCCAATCTCTGTCGGTATTCCCACTCTCCCCCCTCCGTCTGTCCATCACTCCCCCTCAGCTAACCCACCCGTCACCTCCCAGTCTCTGTCACTATTCCCACTCTCCCCTCCTCCGTCTGTCCATCACTCCCCCTCACCTGATCCACCCGTCACCTCCCAGTCTCTGTTACTATTCCCACTCTCCCCTCCTCCGTCTGTCCATCACTCCCCCTCACCTGATCCACCCGTCACCTCCCAGTCTCTGTCACTATTCCCACTCTCCCCTCCTCCGTCTGTCCGTCACTCCCCCTCACCTGATCCACCCGTCACCTCCCAGTCTCTGTCACTATTCCCACTCTCCCCTCCTCCGTCTGTCCATCAATCCCCCTCACCTGATCCACCCGTCACCTCCCAGTCTCTGTCACTATTCCCACTCTCCTCTCCTCCGTCTGTCCGTCACTCCCCCTCATCTGGATCCACCCGTCACCTCCCAGTCTCTGTCACTATTCCCACTCTCCCCTCCTCCGTCTGTCCGTCACTCCCCCTCATGTGGATCCACCCGTCACTTCCCAGTCTCTGTCACTATTCCCACTCTCCCCTCCTCCGTCTGACCGTCACTCCCCCTCACCTGATCCACCCGTCACCTCCCAGTCTCTGTCACTATTCCCACTCTCCCCTCCTCCGTCTGTCCCTCGCTCCCCCTCACCTGATTCACCCGTCACCTCCCAGTCTCTGTCACTATTCCCACTCTCCCCTCCTCCGTCTGTCCATCACTCCCCATCATCTGATCCACCCGTCACCTCCCAGTCTCTGTCACTATTCCCACTCTCCCCTCCTCCGTCTGTCCATCACTCCCCCCACCTGATCCACCCGTCACCTCCCAGTCTCTGTTACTATTCCCTCTCTCCCCCCCTCCGTCTGTCCATCACTCCCCCTCACCTGATCCACCCGTCACCTCCCAGTCTCTGTCACTATTCCCACTCTCCCCTCCTCCGTCTGTCCCTCACTCCCCCTCACCTGATCCACCCGTCACCTCCCAGTCTCTGTCACTATTCCCACTCTCCCCTCCTCCGTCTGTCCGTCACTCCCCCTCACCTGATCCACCCGTCACCTCCCAGTCTCTGTCACTATTCCCACTCTCCCCTCCTCCGTCTGTCCATCAATCCCCCTCACCTGATCCAACGGTCACCTCCCAGTCTCTGTCACTATTCCCACTCTCCTCTCCTCTGGCTGTCCGTCACTCCCCCTCATCTGGATCCACCCGTCACCTCCCAGTCTCTGTCACTATTCCCACTCTCCCCTCCTCCGTCTGTCCGTCACTCCCCCTCATCTGGATCCACCCGTCACTTCCCAGTCTCTGTCACTATTCCCACTCTCCCCTCCTCCGTCTGACCGTCACTCCCCCTCACCTGATCCACCCGTCACCTCCCAGTCTCTGTCACTATTCCCACTCTCCCCTCCTCCGTCTGTCCATCACTCCCCCTCACCTGATCCACCCGTCACCTCCCAGTCTCTGTCACTATTCCCACTCTCCCCTCCTCCGTCTGTCCCTCGCTCCCCCTCACCTGATTCACCCGTCACCTCCCAGTCTCTGTCACTATTCCCACTCTCCCCTCCTCCGTCTGTCCATCACTCCCCCCACCTGATCCACCCATCACCTCCCAGTCTCTGTTACTATTCCCTCTCTCCCCCCCTCCATCTGTCCATCACTCCCCCTCACCTGATCCACCCGTCACCTCCCAGTCTCTGTCACTATTCCCACTCTCCCCTCCTCCGTCTGTCCCTCACTCCCCCTCACCTGATTCACCCGTCACCTCCCAGTCTCTGTCACTATTCCCACTCTCCCTTCCTCCGCCTGTCCATCACTCCCCCTCACCTGATCCACCCGTCACCTCCCAGTCTCTGTCACTATTCCCACTCTCCCCTCCTCCATCTGTCCATCAATCCCCCTCACCTGATCCACCCGTCACCTCCCAGTCTCTGTCACTATTCCCACTCTCCTCTCCTCCGTCTGTCCATCACTCCCCCTCACCTGATCCACCCGTCACCTCCCAGTCTCTGTCACTATTCCCACTCTCCCCTCCTCCGTCCATCACTCCCCCTCACCTGATCCACCCGTCACCTCCCAGTCTCTGTCACTATTCCCACTCTCCCCTTCTCCGTCTGTCGCTCACTCCCCCTCACCTGATCCACCCGTCACCTCCCAGTCTCTGTCACTATTCCCACTCTCCCCTCCTCCATCTGTCCATCACTCCCCCTCACCTGATCCACCCGTCACCTCCCAGTCTCTGTCACTATTCCCACTCTCCCCTCCTCCGTCTGTCCGTCACTCCCCCTCACCTGATCCACCCGTCACCTCCCAGTCTATGTCACTATTCCCACTCTCCCTTCCTCCGTCTGTCCGTCACTCCCACTCACCTGATCCACCCGTCACTTCCCAGTCTCTGTCACTATTCCCACTCTCCCCTCCTCCGTCTGTCCGTCACTCCCCCTCACCTGATCCACCCGTCACTTCCCAGTCTCTGTCACTATTCCCACTCTCCCCTCCTCCGTCTGTCCGTCACTCCCCCTCACCTGATCCACCCGTCACCTCCCAGTCTCTGTCACTATTCCCACTCTCCCCTCCTCCGTCTCTCCATCACTCCCCCTCACCTGATCCACCCGTCACCTCCCAGTCTCTGTCACTATTCCCACTCTCCCCTCCTCCATCTGTCCGTCACTCCCCCTCACCTGATCCACCCGTCACCTCCCAGTCTCCGTCACTATTCCCACTCTCCCGTCCTCCGTCTGCCCATCACTCCCCCTCACCTGATCCAACCGTCACCTCCCAGTCTCTGTCACTATTCCCACTCTCCTCTGCTCCGTCTGTCCATCACTCCCCCTCACCTGATCCACCCGTCACCTCCCAGTCTCTGTCACTATTCCCACTCTCCCCTCCTCCGTCTGTCCATCACTCCCCCTCACCTGATCCACCCGTCACCTCCCAGTCTCTGTCACTATTCCCACTCTCCCCTCCTCCGTCTGTCCGTCACTCCCCCTCACCTGATCCATCCGTCACCTCCCAGTCTCTGTCACTATTCCCACTCTCCCCTCCTCAGTCTGTCC
The DNA here is from genome assembly GCF_030028105.1 of Mobula birostris. Taxonomy (NCBI): domain Eukaryota; kingdom Metazoa; phylum Chordata; class Chondrichthyes; order Myliobatiformes; family Myliobatidae; genus Mobula; species Mobula birostris. Next base: position 7,172 of record NW_027275980.1, on the reverse strand, counting down.
ATCACTCCCCCTCACCCGATCCATCCGTCACCTCCCAGTCTCTGTCACTATTCCCACTCTCCCCTCCTCCGTCTTGTCGATCACTCCCCTCACCTGATCCACCCGTCACCTCCCAGTATCTGTCACTATTCCCACTCTCCCCTCCTCCGTCTGTCCATCACTCCCCTTCACCTGATCCACCCGTCACCTCCCAGTATCTGTCACTATTCCCACTCTCCGCTCCTCCGCCTGTCCATGACTCCCCCTCACCTGATCCACCCATCACCTCCCAGTCTCTGTCACTATTCCCACTCTCCCCTCCTCCGTCTGTCCATCACTCCCCCTCACCTGATCCACCCGTCACCTCCCAGTCTCTGTCACTATTCCCACTCTCCACTCTCCCCTCCTCCGTCTGTCCGTCACTCCCCCTCACCTGATCCACCCGTCACCTCCCAGTCTATGTCACTATTCCCACTCTCCCTTCCTCCGTCTGTCCGTCACTCCCCCTCACCTGATCCACCCGTCACCTCCCAGTCTCTGTCACTATTCCCACTCTCCTCTCCTCCGTCTGTCCATCACTCCCCCTCACCTGATCCACCCGTCACCTCACAGTCTCTGTCACTATTCCCACTCTCCCCTCCTCCATCTGTCCATCACTCCCCCTCACCTGATCCACCCGTCCCCTCCCACTCTCTGACACTATTCCCACTCTCCCGTCCTCCGTCTGTCCATCACTCCCCCTCACCTGATCCAACCGTCACCTCCCAGTCTCTGTCACTATTCCCACTCTCCTCTGTTCCGTCTGTCCATCACTCCCCCTCACCTGATCCACCCGTCACCTCCCAGTCTCTGTCACTATTCCCACTCTCCCCTCCTCCGTCTGTCCATCACTCCCCCTCACCCGATCCATCCGTCTCCTCCCAGTCTCTGTCACTATTCCCACTCTCACCTCCTCCGTCTTCTCCATCACTCCCCTCGCCTGATCCACCCGTCACCTCCCAGTCTCTGTCACTATTCCCACTCTCTCCTCCTCCGCCTGTCCATCACTCCCCCTCACCTGATCCACCCGTCACCTCCCAGTCTCTGTCACTATTCCCACTCTCCCCTCCTCCGTCTGTCCGTCACTCCCCCTCACCTGATCCACCCGTCACCTCCCAGTCTCTGTCATTATTCCCACTCTCCCCTCCTCCGTCTGTCCGTCACTCCCCCTCACCTGGATCCACCCGTCACCTCCCAGTCTCTGTCACTATTCCCACTCTCCCGTCCTCCGTCTGTCCGTCACTCCCCCTCACCTGATCCACCCGTCACCTCCCAGTCTCTGTCACTATTCCCACTCTCCCCTCCTCCGTCTGTCCATCAATCCCCCTCACCTGATCCACCCGTCACCTCCCAGTCTCTGTCACTATTCCCACTCTCCTCTCCTCCGTCTGTCCGTCACTCCCCCTCATCTGGATCCACCCGTCACCTCCCAGTCTCTGTCACTATTCGCACTCTCCCCTCCTCCGTCTGTCCGTCACTCCCCCTCATCTGGATCCACCCGTCACTTCCCAGTCTCTGTCACTATTCCCACTCTCCCCTCCTCCGTCTGACCGTCACTCCCCCTCACCTGATCCACCCGTCACCTCCCAGTCTCTGTCACTATTCCCACTCTCCCCTCCTCCGTCTGTCCCTCGCTCCCCCTCACCTGATTCACCCGTCACCTCCCAGTCTCTGTCACTATTCCCACTCTCCCCTCCTCCGTCTGTCCATCACTCCCTATCACCTGATCCACCCGTCACCTCCCAGTCTCTGTCACTATTCCCACTCTCCCCTCCTCCGTCTGTCCATCACTCCCCCCACCTGATCCACCCGTCACCTCCCAGTCTCTGTTACTATTCCCTCTCTCCCCCCCTCCGTCTGTCCATCGCGCCCCCTCACCTGATCCACCCGTCACCTCCCAGTCTCTGTCACTATTCCCACTCTCCCCTCCTCCGTCTGTCCCTCACTCCCCCTCACCTGATCCACCCGTCACCTCCCAGTCTCTGTCACTATTCCCACTCTCCCCTCCTCCGTCTGTCCGTCACTCCCCCTCACCTGATCCACCCGTCACCTCCCAGTCTCTGTCACTATTCCCACTCTCCCCTCCTCCGTCTGTCCATCAATCCCCCTCACCTGATCCAACCGTCACCTCCCAGTCTCTGTCACTATTCCCCACTCTCCTCTCCTCCGTCTGTCCGTCACTCCCCCTCATCTGGATCCACCCGTCACCTCCCAGTCTCTGTCACTATTCCCACTCTCCCCTCCTCCGTCTGTCCGTCACTCCCCCTCATCTGGATCCACCCGTCACTTCCCAGTCTCTGTCACTATTCCCACTCTCCCCTCCTCCGTCTGACCGTCACTCCCCCTCACCTGATCCACCCGTCACCTCCCAGTCTCTGTCACTATTCCCACTCTCCCCTCCTCCGTCTGTCCATCACTCCCCCTCACCTGATCCACCTGTCACCTCCCAGTCTCTGTCACTATTCCCACTCTCCCCTCCTCCGTCTGTCCCTCGCTCCCCCTCACCTGATTCACCCGTCACCTCCCAGTCTCTGTCACTATTCCCACTCTCCCCTCCTCCGTCTGTCCATCACTCCCCATCACCTGATCCACCCGTCACCTCCCAGTCTCTGTCACTATTCCCACTCTCCCCTCCTCCGTCTGTCCATCACTCCCCCCACCTTATCCACCCGTCACCTCCCAGTCTCTGTTACTATTCCCTCTCTCCCCCCCTCCATCTGTCCATCGCTCCCCCTCACCTGATCCACCCGTCACCTCCCAGTCTCTGTCACTATTCCCACTCTCCCCTCCTCCGTCTGTCCCTCACTCCCCCTCACCTGATTCACCCGTCACCTCCCAGTCTCTGTCACTATTCCCACTCTCCCTTCCTCCGCCTGTCCATCACTCCCCCTCACCTGGATCCACCCGTCACCTCCCAGTGTCTGTCACTATTCCCACTCTCCCCTCCTCCGTCTGTCCATCACTCCCCCTCACCTGATCCACCCGTCACCTCCCAGTCTCTGTCACTATTCCCACTCTCCCCTCCTCCATCTGTCCATCACTCCCCCTCACCTGATCCACCCGTCACCTCCCAGTCTCTGTCACTATTCCCACTCTCCCCTCCTCCGTCTGTCCATCACTCCCCCTCACCTGATCCACCCGTCACCTCCCAGTCTATGTCACTATTCCCACTCTCCCTTCCTCCGTCTGTCCGTCACTCCCACTCACCTGATCCACCCGTCACTTCCCAGTCTCTGTCACTATTCCCACTCTCCCCTCCTCCGTCTGTCCCGTCACTCCCCCCTCACCTGATCCACCCGTCACTTCCCAGTCTCTGTCACTATTCCCACTCTCCCCTCCTCCGTCTGTCCGTCACTCCCCCTCACCTGATCCACCCGTCACCTCCCAGTCTATGTCACTATTCCCACTCTCCCTTCCTCCGTCTGTCCGTCACTCCCACTCACCTGATCCACCCGTCACTTCCCAGTCTCTGTCACTATTCCCACTCTCCCCTCCTCCGTCTGTCCGTCACTCCCCCTCACCTGATCCACCCGTCACTTCCCAGTCTCTGTCACTATTCCCACTCTCCCCTCCTCCGTCTGTCCGTCACTCCCCCTCACCTGATCCACCCGTCACCTCCCAGTCTCTGTCACTATTCCCACTCTCCCCTCCTCCGTCTCTCCATCACTCCCCCTCACCTGATCCACCCGTCACCTCCCAGTCTCTGTCACTATTCCCACTCTCCCCTCCTCCATCTGTCCCGTCACTCCCCCTCACCTGATCCACCCGTCACCTCCCAGTCTCCGTCACTATTCCCACTCTCCCGTCCTCCGTCTGCCCATCACTCCCCCTCACCTGATCCAACCGTCACCTCCCAGTCTCTGTCACTATTCCCACTCTCCCCTCCTCCGTCTTGTCGATCACTCCCCTCACCTGATCCACCCGTCACCTCCCAGTATCTGTCACTATTCCCACTCTCCCCTCCTCCGTCTGTCCATCACTCCCCTTCACCTGATCCACCCGTCACCTCCCAGTATCTGTCACTATTCCCACTCTCCGCTCCTCCGCCTGTCCATGACTCCCCCTCACCTGATCCACCCATCACCTCCCAGTCTCTGTCACTATTCCCACTCTCCCCTCCTCCGTCTGTCCATCACTCCCCCTCACCTGATCCACCCGTCACCTCCCAGTCTCTGTCACTATTCCCACTCTCCCCTCCTCCGTCTGTCCGTCACTCCCCCTCACCTGATCCACCCGTCACCTCCCAGTCTCTGTCACTATTCCCACTCTCCTCTCCTCCGTCTGTCCATCACTCCCCCTCACCTGATCCACCCGTCACCTCCCAGTCTCTGTCACTATTCCCACTCTCCCCTCCTCCATCTGTCCATCACTCCCCCTCACCTGATCCACCCGTCCCCTCCCACTCTCTGACACTATTCCCACTCTCCCGTCCTCCGTCTGTCCATCACTCCCCCTCACCTGATCCAACCGTCACCTCCCAGTCTCTGTCACTATTCCCACTCTCCTCTGTTCCGTCTGTCCATCACTCCCCCCCTCACCTGATCCACCCGTCACCTCCCAGTCTCTGTCACTATTCCCCACTCTCCCCTCCTCCGTCTGTCCATCACTCCCCCTCACCCGATCCATCCGTCTCCTCCCAGTCTCTGTCACTATTCCCACTCTCACCTCCTCCGTCTTCTCCATCACTCCCCTCGCCTGATCCACCCGTCACCTCCCAGTCTCTGTCACTATTCCCACTCTCTCCTCCTCCGCCTGTCCATCACTCCCCCTCACCTGATCCACCCGTCACCTCCCAGTCTCTGTCACTATTCCCACTCTCCCCTCCTCCGTCTGTCCGTCACTCCCCCCTCACCTGATCCACCCGTCACCTCCCAGTCTCTGTCATTATTCCCACTCTCCCCTCCTCCGTCTGTCCGTCACTCCCCCTCACCTGGATCCACCCGTCACCTCCCAGTCTCTGTCACTATTCCCACTCTCCCGTCCTCCGTCTGTCCGTCACTCCCCCTCACCTGATCCACCCGTCACCTCCCAGTCTCTGTCACTATTCCCACTCTCCCTCCTCCGTCTGTCCATCAATCCCCCTCACCTGATCCACCCGTTACCTCCAGTCTCTGTCACTATTCCCCACTCTCCTCTCCTCCGTCTGTCCGTCACTCCCCCTCATCTGGATCCACCCGTCACCTCCCAGTCTCTGTCACTATTCGCACTCTCCCCTCCTCCGTCTGTCCGTCACTCCCCCTCATCTGGATCCACCCGTCACTTCCCAGTCTCTGTCACTATTCCCACTCTCCCCTCCTCCGTCTGACCGTCACTCCCCCTCACCTGATCCACCCGTCACCTCCAGTCTCTGTCACTATTCCCACTCTCCCCTCCTCCGTCTGTCCCCTCGCTCCCCCTCACCTGATTCACCCGTCACCTCCCAGTCTCTGTCACTATTCCCACTCTCCCCCTCCTCCGTCTGTCCATCACTCCCTATCACCTGATCCACCCGTCACCTCCCAGTCTCTGTCACTATTCCCACTCTCCCCCTCCTCCGTCTGTCCATCACTCCCCCCACCTGATCCACCCGTCACCTCCCAGTCTCTGTTACTATTCCCTCTCTCCCCCCCCTCCGTCTGTCCATCGCGCCCCTCACCTGATCCACCCGTCACCTCCCAGTCTCTGTCACTATTCCCACTCTCCCCTCCTCCATCTGTCCCTCACTCCCCCCTCACCTGATCCACCCGTCACCTCCCAGTCTCTGTCACTATTCCCACTCTCCCCTCCTCCGTCTGTCCGTCACTCCCCCTCACCTGATCCACCCGTCACCTCCCAGTCTCTGTCACTATTCCCACTCTCCCCTCCTCCGTCTGTCCATCAATCCCCCTCACCTGATCCAACCGTCACCTCCCAGTCTCTGTCACTATTCCCACTCTCCTCTCCTCCGTCTGTCCGTCACTCCCCCTCATCTGGATCCACCCGTCACCTCCCAGTCTCTGTCACTATTCCCACTCCTCCCTCCTCCGTCTGTCCGTCACTCCCCCTCACCTGATCCACCCGTCACCTCCCAGTCTCTGTCCACTATTCCCACTCTCCCCCTCCTCCGTCTGTCCATCACTCCCCCTCACCTGATCCACCTGTCACCCTCCCAGTCTCTGTCACTATTCCACTCTCCCTCCTCCGTCTGTCCCTCGCTCCCCCTCACCTGATTCACCCGTCACCTCCAGTCTCTGTCACTATTCCCACTCTCCCCCTCCTCCGTCTGTCCATCACTCCCCATCACCTGATCCACCCGTCACCTCCCAGTCTCTGTCACTATTCCCACTCTCCCCTCCTCCGTCTGTCCATCACTCCCCCACCTTATCCACCCGTCACCTCCCAGTCTCTGTTACTATTCCCTCTCTCCCCCCCCTCCATCTGTCCATCGCTCCCCCTCACCTGATCCACCCGTCACCTCCCAGTCTCTGTCACTATTCCCACTCTCCCCTCCTCCGTCTGTCCCTCACTCCCCCTCACCTGATTCACCCGTCACCTCCCAGTCTCTGTCACTATTCCCACTCTCCCTTCCTCCGCCTGTCCATCACTCCCCCTCACCTGGATCCACCCGTCACCTCCCAGTGTCTGTCACTATTCCCACTCTCCCCTCCCTCCGTCTGTCCATCACTCCCCCTCACCTGATCCACCCCGTCACCTCCCAGTCTCTGTCACTATTCCCACTCTCCCCTCCTCCATCTGTCCATCACTCCCCCTCACCTGATCCACCCGTCACCTCCCAGTCTCTGTCACTATTCCCACTCTCCCCTCCTCCGTCTGTCCATCACTCCCCCTCACCTGATCCACCCGTCACCTCCCAGTCCTATGTCACTATTCCCACTCTCCCTTCCTCCGTCCTGTCCGTCACTCCCACTCACCTGATCCACCCGTCACTTCCCAGTCTCTGTCACTATTCCCACTCTCCCCTCCTCCGTCTGTCGTCACTCCCCTCACCTGATCCACCCGTCACTTCCCAGTCTCTGTCACTATTCCCACTCTCCCCTCCTCCGTCTGTCCGTCACTCCCCCTCACCTGATCCACCCGTCCCCTCCCAGTCTATGTCACTATTCCCACTCTCCCTTCCTCCGTCTGTCGTCACTCCCCCTCACCTGATCCACCCGTCACCTCCCAGTCTCTGTCAC